>NC_134830.1:2647920-2698198 GCF_004210375.1 Tachypleus tridentatus | reverse complement strand
GGGGTAGTAAAGGAAAGAAGCATAACAATCATATATACCACAGCTGTGGTCCACAACACAGACACGAACGAGGGGTAGTAAAGGACAGAACCATAACAATCATATATACCACAGCTGTGGTCCACAACAGAGACACGAACGAGGGGTAGTAAAGGAAAGAAGCATAACAATCATATATACCACAGCTGTGGTCCACAACACAGACACACGAACGAGGGGTAGTAAAGGAAAGAAGCATAACAATCATATATACCACAGCTGTGGTCCACAACACAGACACGAACGAGGGGTAGTAAAGGAAAGAAGCATATCAATCATATATACCACAGCTGTGGTCCACAACACAGACACGAACGAGGGGTAGTAAAGGACAGAACCATAAGAATCATATATACCACAGCTGTGGTCCACAACACAGACACCATAATCAGAAATCATTTGAGAACTTATTGTGAGTGATTCACTCTAATCCGAAATCAACTCACAGAGGAATGACATTCACACCAGGGTAGGATGAGGTCTCCTAATTAAAGGAGTAAACTGTAATTTCAATGACTTGTTATATATTACAACACCATATGCCTGAAACTGAAGTTAAATAAATGTTGATATGTATTCCATTTATGATATTTGCCAATAAAACTGATTCACAAATATTTTTTCTTAATATGAATATATTTCATCACACCAATAGTAATACAATTTATAATAATAGTTATTAAAAATAGCTGAAACTTCCTTGATATCTCATAGTTGAAGATTAGTGAATTAATGATAAGTTGACAATTCACTTAACTACATTTATCAACATTTCACTTTATCAACACTTCACTGAATCACTTCTATTTTTTTGCCAGTAACACATTGATTTTTTGATCAATGAAGTTATTATATACCTGATTAATTAATCACACTTATATCCTCTCAGGTTCATAGTTAACATACCTGAAGTTCCTGATTAAAACCCATTAATCACACTTATATACTCTCAGGTTAACATAGTTATTAAAACATTACCTGTATCCTCTCAGGTTCATAGTTA
Organism: Tachypleus tridentatus; assembly: GCF_004210375.1. NCBI lineage: Eukaryota > Metazoa > Arthropoda > Merostomata > Xiphosura > Limulidae > Tachypleus > Tachypleus tridentatus. The sequence continues at coordinate 2,697,156 of NC_134830.1, read as the reverse complement.
ACATACCTGAAGTTCCTGATTAAAACCCATTAATCACACTTATATCCTCTCAGGTTCATAGTTAACATACCTGAAGTTCCTGATTAAAACCCATTAATCACACTTATATCCTCTCAGGTTCATAGTTAACATACCTGAAGTTCCTCATTAAAACCCATTAATCACACTTATATCCTCTCAGGTTCATAGTTAACATACCTGTAGTTCCTGATTAAAACCCATTAATCACACTTATATCCTCTCAGGTTCATAGTTAACATACCTGAAGTTCCTCATTAAAACCCATTAATCACACTTATATCCTCTCAGGTTCATAGTTAACATACCTGAAGTTCCTCATTAAAACCCATTAATCACACTTATATCCTCTCAGGTTCATAGTTAACATACCTGAAGTTCCTCATTAAAACCCATTAATCACACATATCCTCTCAGGTTCATAGCTAACATACCTGAAGTTCCTGATTAAAACCCATTAATCACAGTTATATCCTCTCAGGTTCATAGTTAACATACCTGAAGTTCCTGATTAAATTCCATTAATCACAGTTACATCCTCTCAAGTTGTAAACCAACAACATAAAGTGCAGCACTGGTTAGATTTATAGGCATGAAAGAGTTTCTAGAAATTTCATCCTGCACAACAATATTCAAAACTAGTGTTTACATACACACATAGTACACTGTTGATTCTTACACTCAAGAATCTTCTAAAGCTTTAGTTAATAGCTCAGAATTTGGAATACACATTTAACAGTATAAGTTACATGCATTTCTAAATATATATTTAACTAAAAGAAACACCAATATTAAAATGAATATATAATAGTAAATCTGTTACACCTTTCTCCTTACAGAATAAAAAAAATTGGCATTAGACATTTTAAAGTAACTTATACATACATGAACAACAAAACATAAAGTATAATACATTATACAAGAACTGTACAACTTCACAAAACATAAAGTATAACACATTATACAAGAACTGTACAACTTCACAAAACATAAAGTATAACACATTATACAAGAACTGTACAACTTCACAAAACATAAAGTATAATACATTATACAAGAACTGTACAACTTCACAAAACATAAAGTATAATACATTATACAAGAACTGTACAACTTCACAAAACATAAAGTATAATACATTATACAAGAACTGTACAACTTCACAAAACATAAAGTATAATACATTATACAAGAACTGTACAACTTCACAAAACATAAAGTATAATACATTATACAAGAACTGTACAACTTCACAAAACATAAAGTATAATACATTATACAAAAACTGTACAACTTCACAAAACATAAAGTATAATACATTATACAAGAACTGTACAACTTCACAAAACATAAAGTATAATACATTATACAAGAACTGTACAACTTCACAAAACATAAAGTATAATACATAAAAGTATACAAAACATAAAGGTACATTATACAAGAACTGTACAACTTCACAAAACATAAAGTATAATACATTATACAAGAACTGTACAACTTCAATAATCATGGCAGTATATATTACACAATCAATACCTTTAATAAAGTACATACATGAACAAACTTCAAAAACATAAAGTATAATACATTATACAAGAACTGTACAACTTCAATAATCATGGCAAACATAATACCTTTAATATACATACATGAACAACAAAACATATATAATACATTATACAAGAACTGTACAACTTCAATAATCATGGCAGTATATATTACACAATCAATACCTTATGATGATAAAATTATATAGCAGATGAAACTATATCAGTTCGTATGTTGTCAATCCTATCCTCACGGATAATATTCAGATCATTCTCTCATAATGTTAAACTTCAATTTAACAATATCAAATTTCAACATTGATTCATAGTTACTTAAGAATTTTAATCCAAACAGTTTGACACTGTACTGGTATAATCCATCAGAAGTAACAAAACAGAAAAAAGGCTTCTTGATAATGTGATTCAGATAAAACTAACTTGGAAACAACGACAGTCACTAGAGAAACTACATCTTGATAAAGTGATTTAGATAAAACTAACTTGGAAACAACAACAGCCGCCAGAGAAACCACATTTTTATAATGTGATACAGATAAAACTAACTTGGAAACAACAACAGTCACCAGAGAAACTACATCTTGATAAAGTGATTCAGATAAAACTAACTTGGAAACAACAACAGTCACCAGAGAAACTACATCTTGATAAAGTGATTCAGATAAAACTAACTTGGAAACAACAACAGTCACCAGAGAAACTACATCTTGATAATGTGATTCAGACACAACTAGCTCAGAATCAACAACAGTCACCGGAGAAACTACATCTTGATAATGTGATTCAGATAAAACTAACTTGGAAACAACAACAGTCACCAGAGAAACTACATCTTGATAATGTGATTCAGACACAACTAGCTCAAAATCAACAACAGTCACCGGAGAAACTACATCTTGATAATGTGATTCAGATAAAACTAACTTGGAAACAACAACAGTCACCAGAGAAACTACATTTTGATAAAGTGATTCAGATAAAACTAACTTGGAAACAACAACAGTCACCAGAGAAACCACATCTTCAAAATATGATTCAGACACAACTTGCTCAGAAACAACAACAGTCACCAGAAAACACCATTTTGATAAAGTGATTCAGACAAAAGTAACTAGGAAGTAATGTATGAAATAACATGAGCTACAGAGAAATGGATATGAAAACACAAAATACAAAATAATGTATAGAAAAACGCCAACTACAAAGTAATGGATATGTAAACACAAGGTTCAAAATAACGTATGGAAAAACACCAGCTACAGAGTAATGGATATGTAAACATAAGATACAAAATAATGTAGAGGAAAATGCTGACTACAGAATAATGGATATGTAAACACAAGATACAAAATAATGTAGAGGAAAATGCTGACTACAGAATAATGGATATGTAAACACAAGATACAAAATAATGTAGAGGAAAATGCTGACTACAGAGTAATGGATATGTAAACACAAGAAACAAAATAATGTTGAGGAAAGTGCCAACTACAGACTAATGAATATGAAGACATCTAACAGTTTTCCATTTTTCGTACCTTGTATCCCCTGTACTCTTCTTGAAAGCGAATCCAAAAACTGTAATTTTTTTACCAGTAAGTGTGTTGAAAAGCTTTTCAGCAATTCTTTGAACGAATCGAGTCCTCTGATATCTGTTCATTTCTATTATCTGCTAATACACAGAAATTAAGAAGTAGCTTGAATCATGATAACTGTTATAAAATTCACATGTATATGAATACAGCTAGTATTGTTATTAAAACTTTTGTTAAAATAAAGTGGACACCAACATTTCAACCTTCTAGGTCATCTTCAGGTTGAAATGTTGTTCACTACTTTATTGTAATAAAAGTTTTAATAATCATAACATCCCTCTTGAGATATATTTTTACTTCGAGTGGATTTATAGTCATCGCAAAAATTCACATGTGCTTTATTTTTAGTAGAAACATACATTTAAACATGTTAATCGGTATTAAAACTTTCATTAGGTTTAAACATGTTAATCAGTGTTAAAGCTTTCATTAGGTTTAAACATGTTAATCAGTATTAAAACTTTCATTACGTTTAAACATGTTAATCAGTATTAAAACTTTCATTACGTTTAAACATGATAATCAGTGTTAAAACTTTCATTACGTTTAAACATGATAATCAGTGTTAAAGCTTTCATTAGGTTTAAACATGTTAATCGGTATTAAAACTTTCATTACGTTTAAACATGATAATCAGTGTTAAAACTTTCACTACGTTTAAACATGATAATCAGTGTTAAAGCTTTCATTAGGTTTAAACATGTTAATCAGTATTAAAACTTTCATTACGTTTAAACATGATAATCAGTGTTAAAACTTTCATTAGGTTTAAACATGATAATCAGTGTTAAAACTTTCATTAGGTTTAAACATGATAATCGGTATTAAAACTTTCATTAGGTTTAAACATGATAATCAGTGTTAAAGCTTTCATTAGGTTTAAACATGTTAATCAGTATTAAAACTTTCATTACGTTTAAACATGTTAATCAGTATTAAAACTTTCATTACGTTTAAACATGATAATCAGTGTTAAAGCTTTCATTAGGTTTAAAGCTTTCATTAGGTTTAAACATGATAATCAGTGTTAAAGCTTTCATTAGGTTTAAACATGATAATCAGTGTTAAAACTTTCATTAGGTTTAAACATGATAATCAGTGTTAAAACTTTCATTACGTTTAAACATGATAATCAGTGTTAAAGCTTTCATTAGGTTTAAACATGTTAATCGGTATTAAAACTTTCATTACGTTTAAACATGATAATCAGTGTTAAAACTTTCATTAGGTTTAAACATGATAATCAGTGTTAAAACTTTCATTAGGTTTAAACATGATAATCAGTATTAAAACTTTCATTAGGTTTAAACATGATAATCAGTGTTAAAGCTTTCATTAGGTTTAAACATGTTAATCAGTATTAAAACTTTCATTACGTTTAAACATGTTAATCAGTATTAAAACTTTCATTACGTTTAAACATGATAATCAGTGTTAAAACTTTCATTAGGTTTAAACATGTTAATCAGTATTAAAACTTTCATTACGTTTAAATATGTTAATCAGTATTAAAACTTTCATTACGTTTAAACATGATAATCAGTGTTAAAGCTTTCATTAGGTTTAAACATGATAATCAGTGTTAAAGCTTTCATTAGGTTTAAACATGTTAATCGGTATTAAAACTTTCATTACGTTTAAACATGATAATCAGTGTTAAAACTTTCATTAGGTTTAAACATGATAATCAGTGTTAAAACTTTCATTAGGTTTAAACATGATAATCGGTATTGAAACTTTCATTAGGTTTAAACATGATAATCAGTGTTAAAGCTTTCATTAGGTTTAAACATGTTAATCAGTATTAAAGCTTTCATTACGTTTAAACATGTTAATCAGTATTAAAACTTTCATTACGTTTAAACATGATAATCAGTGTTAAAACTTTCATTAGGTTTAAACATGTTAATCAGTATTAAAACTTTCATTACGTTTAAATATGTTAATCAGTATTAAAACTTTCATTACGTTTAAACATGATAATCAGTGTTAAAGCTTTCATTAGGTTTAAACATGATAATCAGTGTTAAAGCTTTCATTAGGTTTAAACATGATAATCAGGGTTAAAACTTTCATTAGGTTTAAACATGATTATCAGTGTTAAAGCTTTCATTAGGTTTAAACATGATAATCAGTGTTAAAACTTTCATTAGGTTTGAACATGATAATCAGTGTTAAAGCTTTCATTAGATTTAAACATGATAATCGGTATTAAAACTTTCATTAGGTTTAAACATGATAATCGGTATTAAAACTTTCATTAGGTTTAAACATGATAATAAGTGTTAAAACTTTCATTAGGTTTAAACATGATAATAAGTGCTAAAGCTTTCATTAGGTTTAAACATAATAATCAGTGTTAAAGCTTTCATTAGGTTTAGTGGTTTTTTATTTTAGATTTACTTGTATCTTCAATTTGTTAAAAATATGCAACATTCAACATTAATTTATTTTTTTAACATTAATATCCTGGTACTGGTCAATATTAAAACAGGGATTACTTATCAAGAAATTAAGAATATCAAATTTTATTCTCATGTTTAAAAATACAGATTGAAGGACATTTTCTACCTGATACCAGTAATTAGCAGCTTCTGGAAGGTTTAAGGACTCACACAGATATACAAGATTCAACACATCTTTCTGAAAACAACTTCCTCCAAACCCTAAAGAGAGAATTGAAAATTAGTTAACTGTGTGACTATGGATAGGTTTCTACTAGAACAGTCAAAGTCACTCACATTATTACTTTTGATAATGAGTTTGTACCTTAATGAAAGTTAGTAATCCATCAATAAACATTATTTGTATGCAAACTATGAGATATTTTAAATTAGTTTGATTAAAGAATTTCATTTTTTGAAATGTTGACTATCCAATATGTAGAGTAATTTTGATTTTAAGATTAAAAATACTTTTCATCTGAAAATTGTCAAATTTTATTTGTCTCTGGACCCTTCTAAACAGTGCCCCAACATGACCAAGTGTGTTAAGTCGTTCGACTAGTAATCCGAGTGTCGCGGGTTCGAATCCCAGTCGCACCAAACATGCTCGCCCTTTCAGCCGTGATGGCGTTATAATGTGACGGTCAATCCCACTATTTGTTGATAAAAGAGTAGCCCAAGAGTTGGTGGTGGGTGGTGATGACTAGCTGCCTTCCCTCTAGTCTTACACTGCTAAATTAGGGACGGCTAGCGCAGATAGCCCTCGAGTAGCTTTGCGCAAAATTCAAAATAAACAATAAACCCTTCTGAACAAATATCAGTTTCTTTTTAAAACAATCTTTATATTTTTGTTCTTGTATTTTCTCTACCTAGATTATAGTGTGCCAGTTGATTTGACCAGATTCATAATCACCATAAAATTTAGGAAATAAATCTAGGCAAATATCAAAGTTTCTTTTTTAAAAAAAGTCTTTATATTTTTTCTTGTATTTTCTCTTCCTTGTCTATACCAATCCAGTTGATTTCACCAGACTAGTAACTACCATAAAAATTAGAAAATAAATCTATATTAACCTACTTTTTTATAGAATAACTACTAATTGCAGAATTTCTAACTAATAATCCCACCACAGAAGTTGAGAATCATGCTGCACAAGTACAGCTTATGTTAACACAAGGAATAGCGTAAAACTGGTTTACAAGGAACATATCTTTTATTCTTCTTAGTACTAACATACAAATATTGTACAGTGACCTTTCAGTTACCGTACATTAGATATATCATCACTTCTTACAAAATAGATTTTTAAATTTCAGTTACTTTCCATAAAAGATAGAACAATAAATAAAAATGTATAGACATATAATTACTTATACAAAATTTTACATACCGATGTATCATACTTGAAATCACACGTGGAGGATGTAAAAAAAATATTGTTTGTATTCTGGGTCAACAAAACATACAAATGGATATATATGGTAGGCCTGGCATCGCCTAGCGCGTTAAGGCATGCGCTTCGTAATCTGAGGGTCGCGGGTTCGCGCCCGAGTCGCGCCAAACATGCTCGCCCTCCCAGCCGTGGGGGCGTTATAATGTGACGGTCAGTCCCACTATTCGTTGGTAAAAGAGTAGCCCAAGAGTTGGCGGTGGGTGGTGATGACTAGATGCCTTCTCTCTAGTCTTACACTGCTAAATTAGGGACGGCTAGCACAGATAGCCCTCGAGTACCTTTGTGCGAAATTCCAAACCGAATATATATGGATACGACTTAAATCCACTGTAATTTATGAGGCCTCCTAACTAAAATGTATATGGGTCTGATAAACTTCATATCTGATCAGAATGTTGCCTTGATTATCAAGCTTTACTCTCATAAATACTTCAGGAAGACTGAGAGTATTACACATTGGTTATAAACATGTAATTAAGAGAAATGGATGTAGGAAAACAAGTATTTCTATAAGAGGAAGTGGTAGGCAGAGCCACTGTGTGTGTAAATATGTCACTAAGTATAATGTCTTAGCACAGAAATGGTAGGAAGTTCTTCTTTTATATTCTATCTTGTCTGTACTGGTTGTTTCAGTGTCTACATTGTTAAAAGCTGCAGTCATTGTTTGTGGACATAATACGATTTAATCAGAGCAAAAGCAAAAGACTTTTGTGTACCATGTGATACACAAAAGTCAGTATTCATTCATTTTTTTCTTATATTTACTTTTAAGTTAAGAAATTAAATAATGCATAAAAATAACATTCAATTATTAGTTACAATTTCATTCCAAATTGATTGAAATAAATTTAAAAAATAGTAATTTAATAAAAGTTTGAATACAAGTACAAAATTTTATGACATGTTCTGACCTCAGCCTATATGACAAGAATTAAGACTAAATTGAAAGTGTTTGTTAGTGTGTAATTAGTGATATAAAATTAGATATTAAAAATATCTCCTAAATTATATAAAAATATGTCAAACTTACAGAGGCAAATAAACAACTTCGTTTAGAGAAGAGTAAAGTGGAAAATTCACTGAAGCCCAAGAAACTAGTTACAGGATCACTAACACTTATAAACTTAATAAAAATAAATGCAATTTTTGGCTCATTCAATTCTAGCTAAGTCTACTGAATTCCAATCAACGTCTATTATATCCTATTCTAAGCCTATTAAATTGTGATTTAATACTTTTGATACTTTTTTAATAAAAACAAACCAGTTTTATTTTTTATAAGTAAAAAAAAGGATTCATCCATTACATTATTTGCATGACCAATGTTTTTACTCTTATTTATAATATCTATAAATCTTAATTTAAGTCTCTTCACCTCCAGTTTAAGTCTGTTAAATGATACTTTCCTTTAAAATCTTCACAAAAGACAAAAACTGGATATCAAGAAATATCTATTCAACTTTTGTTTTTCTTTATTTTATAATTTTGCACAGAAACTACACAGGGGTTGACTGTGCTAATTCTCCCGAATACAGAAGAGACAGACTACAGTTAAACATTGAGTCAAATATCCACTGGCTCCCACTTCCATCTACTCCTTATGAGCCACTAGTGGGATTGACTGTCACATAATGACTCCTTAGCTGAAAGGGATTTGAGTTCCTGTCTGTGTATTATTAGACAATTACCCTAATCACCAAACCATGCTAGGCTGCTATTTAACAACAGACTTAAGAAATGGTTAACTGAACGAAAGAGCATAATTCTTTATTACTATTTTAAGTAACGACTTCAAAAACATAAAATAAAATTAAAACAAAAAAATAACTCAAATTTAAGTCAACTTTACCAACACTGCTTTATACATACAATAAATTAATTTCCCTCTCAACTCTAAATATAACATATTTTAAAATGAGTTAGTCCAACCTGAAGTCTAGAAAATAGATTCAAATCATTTAATGTAGCTTAAACATTTAAACAACACAGCACAGAAACTAAAACCTTTATCAGTATTACAGTATGTATTTAAAAAGACTATACCAACATGAAAACAAATGCAATGTCATTTCTCACCGACACTCGCTTCAAGGAACTTGGAACCAATCCTCGAGTCTGTTCCTACTGCATGAGATACTTCAGAAACACAAGCTCCTGTTGCTTCACAAATGGCCGAGATAGCATTGATACTGGAGATTCTTTGGGCAAGGAAAGCATTAGCTGCCTGAAAATACAAAGAACCACAGACTGAAACTATAAAATGTTAAGGTTTTTTTTTACTTTATGCATTACACAGATTATGACAGAAATACTTACTAAACTTGAATACTTTTTTATTTTGCACTAACTGGAAAGTACCCTCTAGTGGCGAATATAACTAAAAAGGTGGAATTTTGTTATGAAAAAAAAAACAATTTACATAGCATTAACAGCACCTGGTCAAAGGATGGATCTAACACTGGACATCTACTACAGAATGACCACAGAATCAAACATTCTTTGAAGACAGCACTTCCAAAACATGATGAACAAGCAAAAGTTCTGACTGAGTGATTATAAGAAGTATATACTACTGTGTAGCATGAAAACTTGAATAGTTCTGAAAGCCATATGTTACTGTGTAGCATGAAAACTTGAATAGTTCTGAAAGCCATATGTTACTGTGTAGCATGAAAACTTAATAGTTCTAAGTGAGACCTGTGTGTCACTTTGTAGCATAAAAACATGAAATGTTCTGATAACCATAGATTATATATACAATACATACTTAGAAATATTTTACAAACATGTAGCTTACCAATTTGGACAGTTCTGATGACCAAGTGTTCATTGTGATTATTTTCCCATCAGAAATCCAATGTTTATACACCCAGCACAGTTTTTTAATTGCTTCTTGGCCCTCTGGTGTCTCATCACCACCAATCAAAACTCTGTCAGGTTGTAAGAGATCCTTAATAGCTGAACCTTCTGCAAGAAATTCAGGGTTGGAGAGTACCTGTAGGTTACAAATGTTATTGTTCAGTAGAGTTTAAAGCTTGCTAAGTTATTGAATAAGTTAAAAATAAAAGATCTAATTTCCCAGTATAACATTAATAGGTGGTTTATTTAATAATTATTCAAAGTTTTAGACTTTATTTAATAAATATCAGCAAAACTTACAGGTCTACAAATTTAAGAAGAAATAATTCAGCAAAAAAAAATTTACATTTAACTACCTGGTGTTCAGTTCTACTTAATAAATAACAAAGATGTTATTGTATACTATAGTACAAACTATATAATTTAACTACCTGGTGTTTAGTTCTACTTAATAAATAACAAAGATGTTATTGTATACTATAGTACAAACTATATAATTTAACTACCTGGTGATTAGTTCTACTTAATAAATAACAAAGATGTTATTGTATACTATAGTACAAACTATATAACTTCCTCACTCCAGCATATTTCATAACTAATTTTTCACCCACAAACAATGTACGGACATCTTATGTATATCATTTCTATATCATCTTATGTATATCATTTATATATCATCTTATGTATATCATTTATATATCATCTTATGTATATAATTTTTATATCATCTTATGTATATCATTTCTACAGGCAGTTTCTATGTCACGTTGTTTTGAAACACTTCATTTTTGAACATCCCAACAAGTTCTGTGTAGAAGTACCTGGGTTAAAGTAGAAGAAGACTACATAGAAGTACCTGGGTCAAAGTAGAAGAAGACTACATAGAAGTACCTGGGTCAAAGTAGAAGAAGACTACATAGAAGTACATGGGTTAAAGTAGAAGAAGACTACATAGGAGTACCTGGGTTAAAGTAGAAGAAGACTACATAGAAGTACCTGGGTCAGAGTAGAAGAAGACTACATAGAAGTACCTGGGTCAAAGTAGAAGAAGACTACATAGAAGTACCTGGGTCAAAGTAGAAGAAAACTACATAGGAGTACCTGGGTCAAAGTAGAAGAAGACTACATAGAAGTACCTGGGTTAAAGTAGAAGAAGACTACATAGGAGTACCTGGGTTAAAGTAGAAGAAGACTACATAGAAGTACCTGGGTTAAAGTAGAAGAAGACTACATAGAAGTACCTGGGTTAAAGTAGAAGAAGACTACATAGAAGTACCTGGGTCAAAGTAGAAGAAAACTACATAGGAGTACCTGGGTTAAAGTAGAAGAAGACTACATAGAAGTACCTGGGTCAAAGTAGAAGAAAACTACATAGGAGTACCTGGGTCAAAGTAGAGGAAGACTACATAGAAGTACCTGGGTCAAAGTAGAAGAAAACTACATAGGAGTACCTGGGTTAAAGTAGAGGAAGACTACATAGAAGTACCTGGGTCAAAGTAGAAGAAGATTACATAGAATTACCTGGGTCAGAGTAGAAGAAGACTACATGGGAGTACCTGGGTCAAAGTAGAAGAAGACTACATAGGAGTACCTAAGTTAAAGTAGAAGAAGACTACATAGAAGTACCTGGGTTAAAGTAGAAGAAGACTACATAGAAGTACCTGGGTTAAAGTAGAAGAAGACTACATAGAAGTAGAAGTAGAAGAAGACTACATAGAAGTACCTGGGTCAAAGTAGAAGAAGACTACATAGAAGTACCTGGGTCAGAGTAGAAGAAGACTACATAGAAGTACCTGGGTCAAAGTAGAAGAAGACTACATAGAAGTACCTGGGTCAAAGTAGAAGAAGACTAGATAGAAGTACCTGGGTTAAAGTAGAAGAAGACTACATAGAAGTACCTGGGTCAAAGTAGAAGAAGACTGCATGGAAGTAGCTTGACCATAAACTTACCATGAAAGTCTACTCTTAGTGACAAGTTGGTTTCTTTTATTTACATGTATAAACATACTTGAAAGTTAACACCGGGCCGTAAGTTGGATTTGAGAATGGTATCAACACTTTCAGCTGCCTTCACAGGAACAGTGCTCTTCTCAACAACAATTTTCATTCCTTCTGCTACTTCTCCAATCATGCGAGCAGCTGCCTCGATGTAACGAAGGTCAGCAGCTCGGCCCTGCAAAATGATAAAATAGATATCTCTTTTTAAATATCCCTTGCATGGATTAACATAGGTAAATGATAGAACAGTAGTTCTAAATTCGTAAATTGTAAACTAAGTTATAATGTAAAAATTTAAAACCACTGTTCTATCATTAACTGGATTATGATATAAATATTTATAACCACTGTTCTATCATTAACTAGTTTATGATATAAATATTTATAACCACTGTTCTATCATTAACTAGATTATGATATAAATATTTATAACCACTGTTCTATCATTAACTAGATTATGATATAAATATTTATAACCACTGTTCTATCATTAACTGGATTATGGTATAAATATTTATAACCACTGTTCTATCATTAACTGGATTATGGTATAAATATTTATAACCACTGTTCTACCATTAACTAGATTATGATATAAATATTTATAACCACTGTTCTAGCATTAACTAGATTATGATATAAATATTTATAACCACTGTTCTATCATTAACTGGATTATGGTATAAATATTTATAACCACTGTTCTATCATTAACTAGATTATGATATAAATATTTATAACCACTGTTCTATCATTAACTAGATTATGATATAAATATTTATAACCACTGTTCTATCATTAACTGGATTATGATATAAATATTTATAACCACTGTTCTATCATTAACTGGATTTTGATATAAATATTTATAACCACTGTTCTATCATTAACTGGATTATGGTATAAATATTTATAACCACTGTTCTATCATTAACTGGATTATGGTATAAATATATATAACCACTGTTCTACCACTAACTAGATTATACTGTCAAAATCTAGAACTGCTGTTACTTCATTAGCAGTTTAACATTTCATTTTAGTTTTTGTTAAAATACGTTCACAGTGAACATTGATTTCTAAAGGAAACATTTTATTTGTACATGTATAATGTTAGAAAATGATGTAGGATAGAAATGAAAGAAAAACGCTATAACCTGAAGGCATTAGAAAGGTGAACCTTTCCTCTTCAGGGAAAACTGGGACTTGTACATATAATAAACATTTAATGAACTTTATGTAGCAAGCCTGGATTGCAGATGGCCAATCAGACTGTCGAGTTCTGTTCTTCATCTGATTAATAACAATAATTTTACATCTTATAATCCAATGAGTTATGCGAGATCATAAATTAAAAGAAAGAGATCAAGAGAGATTACTGTAGTTAGATTGGGACAATGAAAGTGTTTGTTGTTGTCCATTTTTCTAGTTTGGTTTTGTAGCTTAGCCAATATTAACATCATAAGAAGGACATGCCTTGGGGGAATGATAAACTTGTGCTCTAAAGAAAGATTTCATTGTTCTAGCCTTGTGTTCTTTATCTACATAACAATATTGATATGAGAAAAAAAATGTATTATCCTGATATTAAATATCTCAACCGTAAAACTGAAATAGTTACACATTTTAGAGGGAACTGCCAATAATATTCGTGAATTATATGTGTTTATATTTCACAAACACAAATAGTACAGACAAATAAATACGTCATACCAAACTTTTTTATTCTCTTAACACAATCTTACATCAAGACTTATCATTCTCATCTACTGAGACTTTCTCTCATCTTTGACCTGCTAATCTCTTTGACTGAAGATGACTTGCTGTAATTAAACCTGCTACAGTTGATAGGTAGCAGTCACTTGAACCTGCTACAGTTTGATTGTTGGTGATATCTTATTCAAGGAAGGAACTCATTAATCCAACCCTACTGAATGTCAACAGTTTAAAAACTGAAACCATTATAAATGTAACAGTTACACCTAGTTATACATTACACATGTAACAGTTACACCTAGTTATACATTATACATGTAACAGTTACACCTAGTTATACATTATACATGTAACAGTTACACCTAGTTATACATTACACATGTAACAGTTACACCTAGTTATACATTATACATGTAACAGTTACACCTAGTTATACATTATACATGTAACAGTTACACCTAGTTATACGTTATACATGTAACAGTTACACCTAGTTATACATTACACATGTAACAGTTACACCTAGTTATACATTACACATGTAACAGTTACACCAAGTCATACATTACACATGTAACAGTTACACCTAGTTATACATTATACATGTAACAGTTACAACTATTTTCAATCCATGTTAAGCTGTAAGTGCATCTGTTTTTCTCTCAAAAATACTCAAATTTTTAAATCCATTTCTTATTACCACATGTTACAAAAAGGACAAACAAATCACTTAACTTGTTTCTAACTTATCATGTGTATTTTAGGAGTACTAAACAAACAAACAACTCATCTTTAAAGTGTTTTATGGTTACTGAATGAACAGAAAAACAATTTTGCCAAGCTAGCTCTAACTTATTAAGTATGAGCTAAGGAAAAATAAGAAAATTGTACTTTTCACAAATATATCATTTATTACAACCATGGTTTTACCAATAAAGGCATTTACAGGCAAATTTGTATAAACATTTAACAGTATGTTTGTGTATATCACATACAAACATATTTTTATTCTGCCAATAATTACAACATTTTGTATCCATAACAGATAATTGAAATTTTAATGATAGCTAAAGAGACTTACAAGTATTTTTGAGATAATTTGCTTTCAATTTTAAAAAATTAGTAAGATTATGATTTGTTTTTAATATCCAACACCTGCATTAATTTTCGAAAACCTGATAGTCATAAAATCTAACAACAAATATACTAAGTTACACTTTTATGTAAATACAAGTGGTCACAAATAAACCTTTATACTGTCAAGAATCAAAAATGTCTACTGGCAACATAATTTATGTGTATCTTTTTTAATTGTATTGAATAACATACCTGATTTATGAGAAGTGGCAGAGTAATTAGTTACATAGGCTTATAAATATAAACTTCATAACACTTGTTTTAGTTTTAATGTCATAATTTCTATAATTCAGCAACAAAACATTTATATATTTATTTTTCTTTATCACAAAGATTTTTACACATCAATAAAATAACCCTGACTTAGTTTAAATTATTATTTCATTTATCTCATGGAACATTATGATTATGTTTGTCAATAAAAACACAATCTAAAGTAAATGGATGAACTTTGATCTTAAACAAATATGTATCCTCATTCATCTAGATTTTGTGAAATTTTTGTCAGTCTCAAAACTACGCGTCATGGTATTTCTTTTAGGTGTTGTGTCTGGAGCCTATCATTTAAATATACAACAGAAGTGAACCATCACACTGATGTTCCATCTCCCCTGTTACCTCCTCTCCATCTTCCTGACATCTTGATGAAGTATTTCCTTTGTTATTTGCTGACAGCAACAACAGTTTAAGAGATATATTCAGTATATCCTAACTCATAGTAAAACCCAACAGTTCATGTTCAACAAGCACGTAACTAACAAGATCTGTTGTTTATTAAGAATCTGTAACATCTCTAAAGATAATCCAAGTAATTATTCACCAGGCATTTCAGGATTAAAATAATGTCTACAATCATTCTGATTGACACCAGATGACACTCTATCAAAAGACTCCAGTAAAGTAGGCACAGGTACATCACGTCTATAAGAAACAGATCTTATAACAGACTGAAAATCAGGTACATGAGGTCCATAAACAACAGGTCTTAGAGCAGACTGAAAGTAAGGTACATCAGGTCCATAAAAATCAGGTCTCATAGCAGACTGAAAAACAGGTACATCAGGTTCATAAACAACAAGTCTTATAGCAGACTGAACATCAGGTACAACAGGTCCATAAACAACAGATCTTACAGCAGACTCCAAGTCAGATACATCATGTCCATAAAAAAAAGATCTTATAGCAGACTGAATATCAGGTACAACAGATTCATAAATAACAGGTCTTATAGCAGACTGAAAGTCAGGTATATCAGGTCCATAAACAACAGATCTTATAGCAGACTGAAAGTCAGGTACAACAGGTCCATAAACAAGAGATCTTACAGCAGACACAAAGTCAGGTACAACAGGTCCATAAACAACCAGTCTTATAACAGACTGAAAGTCAGGTACATCAGATCCATAAACAACAGATCTTATAGCAGACTGAAAGTCAGGTACATCAGATCTATAAACAACAGATCTTATAGCAGACTGAAAGTCAGGTACATCAGGTTCATAAACAACAGTTTTTATAGCGGAAAGAAAGTCAGGTACAACAGGTCCATAAACATCAGATCATATAGTAGACTGAAAGTCAGGTACATCATGTCCATAAACAACATCTTATAGCAGACTGAAACTCAGGTACATCAGGTTCATAAACAACAGTTTGTATAGCAGACTGAAAGTCAGGTACAACAGGTCCATAAACAACAGATCTTATAGCAGACTAAAAGTCAGGTACAACAGGTCCATAAGCAGTAGGACTTATAGCAGACTGCAAGTCAGGTACAACAGGTCTTACAGCAGACTGAAATTCAAGTATATCAGATCTTATAGTAGATTCAAAGTCACGTACAACAGGTCCATAAGCAGTAGGTCTTATAGCAGACTGAAAGTCATGTACTTCAGGTTCATAACAACAGATCTTATAGCAGATTGAAAGTCAGGTACAACAGATCCATAAGCAGTAGGTCTTATAGCAGACTGAAAGTCATGTACTTCAGGTTCATAAACAACAAATCGTATAGCAGACTGAAAGTCAGGTACAACAGGTCCATAAACATCAGATCTTATAGCAGGCTGAAAGTCAGGTACATCAGGTCCAGAAACAACATCTTACAGCAGACTGAAAGTCAGGTACATCGCGTCCGTGAAACCAGATCTTAAAGAAGACTGAAAAATACAGGTACATCAGGTAAATAAACAACAGGTCTTATAGCAGAGTAAAAGTCATGTACTTCAGGTCCATAAATAACACATCGTATAGCAGACTGAAAGTCAGGTAGAGCAGGTCCATAAGCAGTAGGACTTATAGCAGACTGAAAGTCAGGTAGAGCAGGTCCATAAGCAGTAGGTCTTATAGCAGAATGAAAGTCATGTACTTCAGGTTCATGACAACAGACCTTACAGCAGACTGAAAGTGAGGTACAACAGGTCCATAAGCAGTAGATCTTATAGCAGATTGAAAGTCAGGTAGAACAGATCCATAAGCAGTAGGTCTTATAGCAGACTGAAAGTCATGTACTTCAGGTTCATAACAACAGATATTATAGCAGACTGAAAGTCAGGTACAACAGGTCCTTAAGCAGTAAGTCTTATAGCAGACTGCAAGTCAGGTACATCAGGTCTTATAGCAGACTGAAATTCAAGTATATCAGATCTTATAGCAGATTGGTATTCATGTACATCAGGTCTTATAGCAGACTAAGCGTCAAGTACATCAGGTTCATAAAAACAAGTCTTATATCAGACTGAACATTAGGTACAACAGGTCCATAAACAACAGATCTTACAGCAGACTCCAAGTCAGATACATCATATCCATAAAAAAAAGATCTTATAGCAGACTGAATATCAGGTACAACAGATTCATAAATAACAGGTCTTATAGCAGACTGAAAGTCAGGTATATCAGGTCCATAAACAACAGATCTTATAGCAGACTGAAAGTCAGGTACAACAGGTCCATAAACAAGAGATCTTACAGCAGACTCAAAGTCAGGTATAACAGGTCCATAAACAACCAGTCTTATAACAGACTGAAAGTCAGGTACATCAGATCCATAAACAACAGATGTTATAGCAGACTGAAAGTAAGGTACATCAGATCTATAAACAACAGATCTTATAGCAGACTGAAATTCAAGTATATCAGATCTTATAGCAGATTGGTATTCATGTACATCAGGTCTTATAGCAGACTAAGCGTCAAGTACATCAGGTTCATAAAAACAAGTCTTATATCAGACTGAACATTAGGTACAACAGGTCCATAAACAACAGATCTTACAGCAGACTCCAAGTCAGATACATCATATCCATAAAAAAAAGATCTTATAGCAGACTGAATATCAGGTACAACAGATTCATAAATAACAGGTCTTATAGCAGACTGAAAGTCAGGTATATCAGGTCCATAAACAACAGATCTTATAGCAGACTGAAAGTCAGGTACAACAGGTCCATAAACAAGAGATCTTACAGCAGACTCAAAGTCAGGTATAACAGGTCCATAAACAACCAGTCTTATAACAGACTGAAAGTCAGGTACATCAGATCCATAAACAACAGATGTTATAGCAGACTGAAAGTAAGGTACATCAGATCTATAAACAACAGATCTTATAGCAGACTGAAAGTCAGGTACATCAGGTTCATAAACAACAGTTTTTATAGCAGAAAGAAAGTCAGGTACAACAGGTCCATAAACATCAGATCATATAGTAGACTGAAAGTCAGGTACATCATGTCCATAAACAACATCTTATAGCAGACTGAAACTCAGGTACATCAGGTTCATAAACAACAGTTTGTATAGCAGACTGAAAGTCAGGTACAACAGGTCCATAAACAACAGATCTTATAGCAGACTAAAAGTCAGGTACAACAGGTCCATAAGCAGTAGGACTTATAGCAGACTGCAAGTCAGGTACATCAGGTCTTACAGCAAACTGAAATTCAAGTATATCAGATCTTATAGTAGATTCAAAGTCACGTACAACAGGTCCATAAGCAGTAGGTCTTATAGCAGACTGAAAGTCATGTACTTCAGGTTCATAACAACAGATCTTATAGCAGATTGAAAGTCAGGTACAACAGATCCATAAGCAGTAGGTCTTATAGCAGACTGAAAGTCATGTACTTCAGGTTCATAAACAACAAATCGTATAGCAGACTGAAAGTCAGGTACAACAGGTCCATAAACATCAGATCTTATAGCAGGCTGAAAGTCAGGTACATCAGGTCCAGAAACAACATCTTACAGCAGACTGAAAGTCAGGTACATCGCGTCCGTGAAACCAGATCTTAAAGAAGACTGAAAAATACAGGTACATCAGGTAAATAAACAACAGGTCTTATAGCAGACTAAAAGTCATGTACTTCAGGTCCATAAATAACACATCGTATAGCAGACTGAAAGTCAGGTACAACAGGTCCACAGGCAGAAGGTCTTATAGCAGACTGAAATCCAAGTATATCAGATCTTATAGCAGATTGATATTCAGGTACATCAGGTCTTATAGCAGATTAAAAGTCAGGTACATCAGGTTCATAAAAATCAGGTCTCATAGCAGTCTGAAAAACAGGTACATAAGGTTCATAAACAACAAGTCTTATAGCAGACTGAACATCAGGTACAACAGGTCCATAAAAAACAAATCTTACAGCAGACTCCAAGACAGGTACATCATGTCCATAAAAAACAGATCTTATAGCAGACTGAATGTCAGGTACAACAGATCCATAAATAACAGGTCTTATAGCAGACTGAAAGTCAGGTACATCAGGTTCATAAACAACAGTTTTTATAGCAGACTGAAAATCAGGTACAACAGGTCCATAAACAACAGATCTTACAGCAGACTCAAAGTCAGGTACAACAGGTCCATAAACAACAGTTTTTATCGCAGACCGAAAGTCAGGTACAACAGGTCCATTAACAACAGATTTTACAGCACACTCAAACTCAGGTACATCCAGTCCATAAACAACAGAACATATAGTAGACTGAAAGTCATGTACATCATGTCCATAAACAACATCTTACAGAAGACTGAAAGTCAGGTACATCAGGTTCATAAACAACAGTTTGTATAGCAGATTGAAAGTCAGTTACAACAGATCCATAAACAACAGATCTTATAGCAGACTCAAAGTCAGGAACATCAGGTCCATTAACATCATCTTATAGCAGACTGAAAGTCATATACATCACGTCCATAAAAAACAGATCTTAGAGCAGACCGAAAGTCATGTACGTCAGGTCCATAAAGAACAGACCTCATAGCAGACTGAAAGTCAGGTATATAAGGTCCATGAACAACAGATCTTATAGCAGGCTGAAAGTCAGGTACATCAGGTTCATAAACAACAGTTTTTATAGCAGACTGAAAGTCAGGTACAATAGGTCCAAACACAACAGATCTTATAGCAGACTAAAAGTCAGGCACCAAAATGTCCATAAACAACAGGTATTATAGCAGACTCAAAATCAGGTACATCAGGTCCAGAAACAACACCTTATAGCAGACTGAAAGTCGCGAACATCAGGTCCATAAACAACAGGTCTTATAACAGACTGAAAGTCATGTACTTCAGGTCCATAAACAACACATCGTATAGCAGACTGAAAGTCAGGTAGAGCAGGTTCATAAGCAGTAGGTCTTATAGAAGACAGCAAGTCAGGTACATCATCTTTTATAGCAAACTGAAATTCAAGTATATCAGATCTTATAGCAGATTGAAAATCAGGTACAACAGGTCCATAAGCAGTAGATCTTATAGCAGATTGAAAATCAGGTAGAACAGGTCCATAAGCAGTAGGTCTTATAGCAGACTGAAAGTCATGTACAACAGGTCCACAGGCAGAAGGTCTTATAGCAGAGTGCAAGTCAGGTACATCAGGTCTTATAGCAGACTGAAACTGAAGTATATCAGATCTTATAGCAGATTGATATTCAGGTACATCAGGTCTTATAGCAGATTAAAAGTCAGGTACATCAGGTCTTATAGCAATTAAAAGTCAGGTACATCAGGTCTTATAGCAGATTAAAAGTCAGATACATCAGGTTCATAAACAACAGTTTTTATAGCAGACTGAAAGTCAGGTACAACTGGTCCATAAAAAACAGATCTTACAGCAGACTCAAAGTTAGGTACAACAGGTCCATAAACAACCAGTCTTATAACAGACTGAAAGTCAGGTACATCACGTTCATAAACAACAGTTTTTATTGCAGACTGAAAGTCAGGTTTAACAGGTCCATAAACAACAGATCTTACAGCAGACTCAAAGTCAGGTACATCAGGTCCATAAACAACAGATCTTATAGCAGAGTGAAAGACAGGTACATGATGTCCATAAACAACATCTTATAGCAGACTGAAAAACAGGTACATCAGGTTCATAAACAACAACTCTTATAAAAGACTGAACACCAGGTACAACAGGTCCACAAACAACAGATCTTATAGGAGACTGAAAGTCAGATACATCAGGTCCATAAACAATAGTTCTTACAGCAGACTGAAAGTCAGGTACATCAGGTCCATAAACAACAGATCTTATAGGAGACTGAAAGTCAGATACATCAGGTCCATAAACAACATCTTATAGCAGACTGAAAAACATATACATCACGTCCATAAAGAACAGATCCTATAGCAGACTGAAAATCAGGTACAACAAATCCATAAACAACAGGTCTTATAGCAAACTGAAAGTCAGGTATATAAGGTCCATAAAGAACATCTTATAGCAGACTGAAAGTCAGGTACATCAGGTTCATAAACAACAGGTTTTATAGCAGACTGAAAGTCAGGTACATGATGTCCATAAACAACATCTTATAGCAGACTGAAAGTCAGGTACAACAGGTCCATAAACAACAGTTTTTATAGCAGACTGAAAGTCAGGTACAACAGGTCCATAAACAAAAGTTTTTACAGCAGACTAAAAGTCATATACATCACGTGCATAAACAACAGATCCTATAGCAGACTGAAAGTCATGTACAACAGGTCCATAAACAACCAGTATCATAACAGACTGAAAGTCAAATACATCAGATCCATAAACAACAGATATTATAGCAGACTGAAAGAAAGGTACATCACATCTATAAACAACAGATCTTATAGCAGACTGAAAGTCAGGTACATCAGGTTCATAAACAACAGTTTTTATAGCAGACCGAAAGTCAGGTACAACAGGTCCATTAACAACAGATCTTACAGCAGACTCAAAGTCAAGTACATCAGGTCCATAAACATCAGATCATAATGTAGACTGAAAGTCAGGTACATCATGTCCATAAACAGCCTCTTATAGCAGACTGAAAGTCAGGTACAACACGTCGATAAACAACAGTTTTTAGAGCAGACTGAAAGTTAGGTATATCAAATCCATAAACAACAGATCTTATAGCAGACTGAAAGTCAGGTACATCAGGTTCATAAACAACAGTTTTATAGCAGACTGAAAGTCACGTACAACAGGTCCATAAACAACAGATCTTACAGCAGACTCAAAGTCAGATACAACAGGTCCATAAACAACCTGTCTTATAACAGACTGAAAGTCAGGTACATCAGATCCATAAACAACAGATGTTATAGCAGACTGAAAGTAAGGTACATCAGATCTATAAACAACAGATCTTATAGCAGACTGAAAGTAAGGTACATCAGGTTCATAAACAACAATTTTTATAGCAGAAAGAAAGTCAGGTACAACAGGTCCATTAACAACAGATCTTACAGCAGACTGAAAGTCAGGTACACCAGGTCCATAAGCAGTAGGTCTTATAGCAGACTGAAAGTCATTTACTTCAGGTTCATAACAACAAATCGTATAGCAGACTGAAAGTCAGGTACAACAGGTCCATAGGCAGTAGGTCTTATAGCAGAGTGCAAGTCATGTACATCAGGTCTTATAGCAGACTGAAATTCAAGAATATCAGATCTTATAGCAGATTGATATTCAGGTACATCAGGTCTTATAGCAGACTAAAAGTCAGGTACAACAGGTCCATTAACAACAGATCTTACAGCAGACTCAAAGTCAGATATACATCAGGTCCATAAACATCAGATCATATAGTAGACTGAAAGTCAGGTACATCATGTCCATAAACAACATCTTACAGCAAACTGAAAATCAGGTACAACAGGTCCATAAACAACAGTTTTTATAGCAGACTGAAAGTCAGGTACAACAGGTCCATAAACAACAGATCTTATAGCAGACTGAAAGTCAAGTACAACAGGTCCATAAGCAGTAGGTCTTATAGCAGACTGCAAGTCAAATACATCAGGTTTTACAGTAGACTGAAATTCAAGTATATCAGATCTTATAGCAGATTGAAAGTCAGGAACAACAGGTCCATAAGCAGTAGGTCTTATAGCAGACTGAAAGTCATGTATTTCAGGTTCATAACAACAAATCTTATACAAGACTGAAAGTCAGGTATAACATGTCCATGAGCAGTAGGTCTTATAGCAGACTGAAAGTCAGGTACAACAGGTCCACAGGCAGAAGGTCTTATAGCAGACTGAAATCCAAGTATATCAGATCTTATAGCAGATTGATATTCAGGTACATCAGGTCTTATAGCAGACTGAAATTCAAGTATATCAGATCTTATAGCAGATTGAAAATCAGGTACAACAGGTCCATAAGCAGTAGATCTTATAGCAGATTGAAAATCAGGTAGAACAGGTCCATAAGCAGTAGGTCATATAGCAGACTGAAAGTCATGTACAACAGGTCCACAGGCAGAAGGTCTTATAGCAGAGTGCAAGTCAGGTACATCAGGTCTTATAGCAGACTGAAACTGAAGTATATCAGATCTTATAGCAGATTGATATTCAGGTACATCAGGTCTTATAGCAGATTAAAAGTCAGGTACATCAGGTCTTATAGCAGATTAAAAGTCAGGTACATCAGGTCTTATAGCAGATTAAAAGTCAGGTACATCAGGTTCATAAACAACAAGTCTTATAGCAGACTGAATATCAGGTACAACAGGTCCAAAAAACTAGATCTTATAACAAACTGAATGTTAGGTACAACAGATCCATAAACAACAGGTCTTATAGCAGACTGAAAGTCAGGTATATCAGGTCCATAAACAACAGATCTTATAGCAGACTAAAATTCAGGTACATCAGGTTCATAAACAACAGTTTTTATAGCAGACTGAAAGTCAGGTACAACTGGTCCATAAAAAACAGATCTTACAGCAGACTCAAAGTTAGGTACAACAGGTCCATAAACAACCAGTCTTATAACAGACTGAAAGTCAGGTACATCACGTTCATAAACAACAGTTTTTATTGCAGACTGAAAGTCAGGTTTATCAGGTCCATAAACAACAGATCTTACAGCAGACTCAAAGTCAGGTACATCAGGTCCATAAACAACAGATCTTATAGCAGAGTGAAAGACAGGTACATGATGTCCATAAACAACATCTTATAGCAGACTGAAAAACAGGTACATCAGGTTCATAAACAACAACTCTTATAAAAGACTGAACACCAGGTACAACAGGTCCACAAACAACAGATCTTATAGGAGACTGAAAGTCAGATACATCAGGTCCATAAACAATAGTTCTTACAGCAGACTGAAAGTCAGGTACATCAGGTCCATAAACAACAGATCTTATAGGAGACTGAAAGTCAGATACATCAGGTCCATAAACAACATCTTATAGCAGACTGAAAAACATATACATCACGTCCATAAAGAACAGATCCTATAGCAGACTGAAAATCAGGTACAACAAATCCATAAACAACAGGTCTTATAGCAAACTGAAAGTCAGGTATATAAGGTCCATAAAGAACATCTTATAGCAGACTGAAAGTCAGGTACATCAGGTTCATAAACAACAGGTTTTATAGCAGACTGAAAGTCAGGTACATGATGTCCATAAACAACATCTTATAGCAGACTGAAAGTCAGGTACAACAGGTCCATAAACAAAAGTTTTTACAGCAGACTAAAAGTCATATACATCACGTGCATAAACAACAGATCCTATAGCAGACTGAAAGTCATGTACAACAGGTCCATAAACAACCAGTATCATAACAGACTGAAAGTCAAATACATCAGATCCATAAACAACAGATATTATAGCAGACTGAAAGAAAGGTACATCACATCTATAAACAACAGATCTTATAGCAGACTGAAAGTCAGGTACATCAGGTTCATAAACAACAGTTTTTATAGCAGACCGAAAGTCAGGTACAACAGGTCCATTAACAACAGATCTTACAGCAGACTCAAAGTCAAGTACATCAGGTCCATAAACATCAGATCATAATGTAGACTGAAAGTCAGGTACATCATGTCCATAAACAGCCTCTTATAGCAGACTGAAAGTCAGGTACAACACGTCGATAAACAACAGTTTTTAGAGCAGACTGAAAGTTAGGTATATCAGGTCCATAAACAACAGATCTTATAGCAGACTGAAAGTCAGGTACATCAGGTTCATAAAGAACAGTTTTTATAGCAGACTGAAAGTCACGTACAACAGGTCCATAAACAACAGATCTTATAGCAGACTGAAAGTCAAGTACAACAGGTCCATAAGCAGTAGGTCTTATAGCAGACTGCAAGTCATGTACATCAGGTTTTACAGTAGACTGAAATTCAAGTATATCAGATCTTATAGTAGATTCAAAGTCAGGTACAACAGGTCCATAAGCAGTAGGTCTTATAACAGACTGAAAGTCATGTACTTCAGGTTCATAACAACACATCTTATAGCAGATTGAAAGCCAGGTACAATAGGTCCATAAGCAGTATGTCTTATAGCAGACTGAAAGTCATGTACTTCAGGTTCATAAACAACAAATCGTATAGCAGACTGAAAGTCAGCTACAGGTCCATAGGCAGTAGGTCTTATAGCAGACTGAAAGTCAGGTACATCAGGTTCATGACAACAGATCTTACAGCAGACTGAAAGTGAGGTACAACAGGTCCATAAGCAGTAGATCTTATAGCAGATTGAAAGTCAGGTAGAAGAGATCCATAAGCAGTAGGTCTTATAGCAGACTGAAAGTCATGTACTTCAGGTTCATAACAACAGATCTTATAGCAGACTGAAAGTCAGGTACAACAGGTCCTTAAGCAGTAAGTCTTATAGCAGACTGCAAGTCAGGTACATCAGGTCTTATAGCAGACTGAAATTCAAGTATATCAGATCTTATAGCAGATTGGTATTCATGTACATCAGGTCTTATAGCAGACTAAGCGTCAAGTACATCAGGTTCATAAAAACAAGTCTTATATCAGACTGAACATTAGGTACAACAGGTCCATAAACAACAGATCTTACAGCAGACTCCAAGTCAGATACATCATATCCATAAAAAAAAAGATCTTATAGCAGACTGAATATCAGGTACAACAGATTCATAAATAACGGGTCTTATAGCAGACTGAAAGTCAGGTATATCAGGTCCATAAACAACAGATCTTATAGCAGAAGGAAAGTCAGGTACAACAGGTCCATAAACAAGAAATCTTACAGCAGACTCAAAGTCAGGTACAACAGGTCCATAAACAACCAGTCTTATAACAGACTGAAAGTCAGGTACATCAGATCCATAAACAACAGATGTTATAGCAGACTGAAAGTAAGGTACATCAGATCTATAAACAACAGATCTTATAGCAGACTGAAAGTCAGGTACATCAGGTTCATAAACAACAGTTTTATAGCAGAAAGAAAGTCAGGTACAACAGGTCCATAAACATCAGATCATATAGTAGACTGAAAGTCAGGTACATCATGTCCATAAACAACATCTTATAGCAGACTGAAACTCAGGTACATCAGGTTCATAAACAACAGTTTGTATAGCAGTCTGAAAGTCAGGTACAACAGGTCCATAAACAACAGATCTTATAGCAGACTAAAAGTCAGGTACAACAGGTCCATAAGCAGTAGTACTTATAGCAGACTGCAAGTCAGGTACATCAGGTCTTACAGCAGACTGAAATTCAAGTATATCAGATCTTATAGTAGATTCAAAGTCACGTACAACAGGTCCATAAGCAGTAGGTCTTATAGCAGACTGAAAGTCATGTACTTCAGGTTCATAAACAACAGATCTTATAGCAGATTGAAAGTCAGGTACAACAGATCCATAAGCAGTAGGTCTTATAGCAGACTGAAAGTCATGTACTTCAGGTTCATAAACAACAAATCGTATAGCAGACTGAAAGTCAGGTACAACAGGTCCATAAACATCAGATCTTATAGCAGGCTGAAAGTCAGGTACATCAGGTCCAGAAACAACATCTTACAGCAGACTGAAAGTCAGGTACATCGCGTCCGTGAAACCAGATCTTAAAGAAGACTGAAAAATACAGGTACATCAGGTAAATAAACAACAGGTCTTATAGCAGACTAAAAGTCATGTACTTCAGGTCCATAAATAACACATCGTATAGCAGACTGAAAGTCAGGTAGAGCAGGTCCATAAGCAGTAGGACTTATAGCAGACTGAAAGTCAGGTAGAGCAGGTCCATAAGCAGTAGGTCTTATAGCAGACTGCAAGTCATGTACATCAGGTTTTACAGTAGACTGAAATTCAAGTATATCAGATCTTATAGTAGATTCAAAGTCAGGTACAACAGGTCCATAAGCAGTAGGTCTTATAACAGACTGAAAGTCATGTACTTCAGGTTCATAACAACACATCTTATAGCAGATTGAAAGTCAGGTACAACAGGTCCATAAGCAGTATGTCTTATAGCAGACTGAAAGTCATGTACTTCAGGTTCATAAACAACAAATCGTATAGCAGACTGAAAGTCAGCTACAGGTCCATAGGCAGTAGGTCTTATAGCAGACTGAAAGTCAGGTACATCAGGTTCATGACAACAGATCTTACAGCAGACTGAAAGTGAGGTACAACAGGTCCATAAGCAGTAGATCTTATAGCAGATTGAAAGTCAGGTAGAAGAGATCCATAAGCAGTAGGTCTTATAGCAGACTGAAAGTCATGTACTTCAGGTTCATAACAACA
The DNA here is from genome assembly GCF_004210375.1 of Tachypleus tridentatus. Classification (NCBI taxonomy): domain Eukaryota; kingdom Metazoa; phylum Arthropoda; class Merostomata; order Xiphosura; family Limulidae; genus Tachypleus; species Tachypleus tridentatus. The sequence goes on along the minus strand of NC_134830.1, from coordinate 2,669,321 downwards.
GATCTTATAGCAGACTGAAAGTCAGGTACAACAGGTCCTTAAGCAGTAAGTCTTATAGCAGACTGCAAGTCAGGTACATCAGGTCTTATAGCAGACTGAAATTCAAGTATATCAGATCTTATAGCAGATTGGTATTCATGTACATCAGGTCTTATAGCAGACTAAGCGTCAAGTACATCAGGTTCATAAAAACAAGTCTTATATCAGACTGAACATTAGGTACAACAGGTCCATAAACAACAGATCTTACAGCAGACTCCAAGTCAGATACATCATATCCATAAAAAAAAGATCTTATAGCAGACTGAATATCAGGTACAACAGATTCATAAATAACGGGTCTTATAGCAGACTGAAAGTCAGGTATATCAGGTCCATAAACAACAGATCTTATAGCAGAAGGAAAGTCAGGTACAACAGGTCCATAAACAAGAAATCTTACAGCAGACTCAAAGTCAGGTACAACAGGTCCATAAACAACCAGTCTTATAACAGACTGAAAGTCAGGTACATCAGATCCATAAACAACAGATGTTATAGCAGACTGAAAGTAAGGTACATCAGATCTATAAACAACAGATCTTATAGCAGACTGAAAGTCAGGTACATCAGGTTCATAAACAACAGTTTTTATAGCAGAAAGAAAGTCAGGTACAACAGGTCCATAAACATCAGATCATATAGTAGACTGAAAGTCAGGTACATCATGTCCATAAACAACATCTTATAGCAGACTGAAAGTCAGGTACATCAGGTTCATAAACAACAGTTTTATAGCAGACTGAAAGTCAGGTACAACAGGTCCATAAACAACAGATCTTATAGCAGACTAAAAGTCAGGTACAACAGGTCCATAAGCAGTAGTACTTATAGCAGACTGCAAGTCAGGTACATCAGGTCTTACAGCAGACTGAAATTCAAGTATATCAGATCTTATAGTAGATTCAAAGTCACGTACAACAGGTCCATAAGCAGTAGGTCTTATAGCAGACTGAAAGTCATGTACTTCAGGTTCATAAACAACAGATCTTATAGCAGATTGAAAGTCAGGTACAACAGATCCATAAGCAGTAGGTCTTATAGCAGACTGAAAGTCATGTACTTCAGGTTCATAAACAACAAATCGTATAGCAGACTGAAAGTCAGGTACAACAGGTCCAGAAACAACATCTTACAGCAGACTGAAAGTCAGGTACATCGCGTCCGTGAAACCAGATCTTAAAGAAGACTGAAAAATACAGGTACATCAGGTAAATAAACAACAGGTCTTATAGCAGACTAAAAGTCATGTACTTCAGGTCCATAAATAACACATCGTATAGCAGACTGAAAGTCAGGTAGAGCAGGTCCATAAGCAGTAGGACTTATAGCAGACTGAAAGTCAGGTAGAGCAGGTCCATAAGCAGTAGGTCTTATAGCAGAATGAAAGTCATGTACTTCAGGTTCATGACAACAGATCTTACAGCAGACTGAAAGTGAGGTACAACAGGTCCATAAGCAGTAGATCTTATAGCAGATTGAAAGTCAGGTAGAACAGATCCATAAGCAGTAGGTCTTATAGCAGACTGAAAGTCATGTACTTCAGGTTCATAACAACAGATCTTATAGCAGACTGAAAGTCAGGTACAACAGGTCCTTAAGCAGTAAGTCTTATAGCAGACTGCAAGTCAGGTACATCAGGTCTTATAGCAGACTGAAATTCAAGTATATCAGATCTTATAGCAGATTGGTATTCATGTACATCAGGTCTTATAGCAGACTAAGCGTCTAGTACATCAGGTCCATAAACAACAGGTTTTACAGCAGACTGAAAGTAAGACACATAAGGTCCATAAACAACAGGTCTTACAGCAGACTGAAAGTCAGGTACATCAGGTCCATAAACAACATCTTATAGCAGACTGAAAGTCATATATATCACGTCGATAAAGAACAGATCTTATAGCAGACTGAAAGTCAGGTATATAAGGTCCATGAACAACAGATCTTATAGCAGGCTGAAAGTCGCGTACATCAGGTCCATAAACAACAGGTCTTATAGCAGACTGAAAGTCAGGTACATCACGTCCATGAAACCAGATCTTAAAGAAGACTGAAAAAAACAGGTACATCGGGTACATAAGCAACAGGTCTTATAGCAGACTGAAAGTCATGTACTTCAGGTCCATAAACAACAAATCGTATACCAGACTGAAAGTCAGGTAGAACAGGTTCATAAGAAGTAGATCTTATAGCAGACTGCAAGTCAAATACATCAGGTCTTATAGCAGACTGAAATTCAAGTATATCAGATCTTATAGCAGATTGAAAGTCAGGAACAACAGGTCCATAAGCAGTAGGTCTTATAGCAGACTGAAAGTCATGTATTTCAGGTTCATAACAACAAATCTTATACAAGACTGAAAGTCAGGTATAACATGTCCATAAGCAGTAGGTCTTATAGCAGACTGAAAGTCAGGTACAACAGGTCCACAGGCAGAAGGTCTTATAGCAGACTGAAATCCAAGTATATCAGATCTTATAGCAGATTGATATTCAGGTACATCAGGTCTTATAGCAGATTAAAAGTCAGGTACATCAGGTTCATAAAAATCAGGTCTCATAGCAGTCTGAAAAACAGGTACATAAGGTTCATAAACAACAAGTCTTATAGCAGACTGAACATCAGGTACAACAGGTCCATAAAAAACAGATCTTACAGCAGACTCCAAGACAGGTACATCATGTCCATAAAAAACAGATCTTATAGCAGACTGAAAGTCAGGTACAACAGATCCATAAACAACAGGTCTTATAGCAGACTGAAAGTCAGGTACATCAGGTTCATAAACAACAGTTTTATAGCAGACTGAAAATCAGGTACAACAGGTCCATAAACAACAGATCTTATAGCAGACTGAAAGTCAGGTACAACAGGTCCATAAACAACAGTTTTTATAGCAGACTGAAAGTCAGGTACAACAGGTCCATAAACAACAGATTTTACAGCACACTCAAACTCAGGTACATCCAGTCCATAAACAACAGAACATATAGTAGACTGAAAGTCAGGTACATCAGGTCCATAAACAACATCTTATAGAAGACTGAAAGTCAGGTACATCAGGTTCATAAACAACAGTTTTATAGCAGATTGAAAGTCAGGTACAACAGGTCCATAAACAACAGATCTTATAGCAGACTCAAAGTCAGGTACATCAGGTCCATAAACATCATCTTATAGCAGACTGAAAGTCAGGTACATCAGGTCCATAAAAAACAGATCTTATAGCAGACTGAAAGTCAGGTACATCAGGTCCATAAACAACAGACCTCTTATAGCAGACTGAAAGTCAGGTATATAAGGTCCATGAACAACAGATCTTATAGCAGACTGAAAGTCAGGTACATCAGGTCCATAAACAACAGTTTTTATAGCAGACTGAAAGTCAGGTACAACAGGTCCAAACACAACAGATCTTATAGCAGACTAAAAGTCAGGCACAAAAGGTCCATAAACAACAGGTCTTATAGCAGACTGAAAATCAGGTACATCAGGTCCATAAACAACACCTTATAGCAGACTGAAAGTCAGGTACATCAGGTCCATTAACAACAGGTCTTATAGCAGACTGAAAGTCATGTACTTCAGGTCCATAAACAACACATCTTATAGCAGACTGAAAGTCAGGTAGAGCAGGTTCATAAGCAGTAGGTCTTATAGAAGACAGCAAGTCAGGTACATCATCTTTTATAGCAGACTGAAATTCAAGTATATCAGATCTTATAGCAGATTGAAAATCAGGTACAACAGGTCCATAAGCAGTAGATCTTATAGCAGATTGAAAATCAGGTAGAACAGGTCCATAAGCAGTAGGTCTTATAGCAGACTGAAAGTCATGTACAACAGGTCCATAGGCAGAAGGTCTTATAGCAGAGTGCAAGTCAGGTACATCAGGTCTTATAGCAGACTGAAACTGAAGTATATCAGATCTTATAGCAGATTGATATTCAGGTACATCAGGTCTTATAGCAGATTAAAAGTCAGGTACATCAGGTCTTATAGCAGATTAAAAGTCAGGTACATCAGGTCTTATAGCAGATTAAAAGTCAGGTACATCAGGTCTTATAGCAGATTAAAAGTCAGGTACATCAGGTCTTATAGCAGATTAAAAGTCAGGTACATCAGGTTCATAAACAACAAGTCTTAGAGCAGACTGAACATCAGGTACAACAGGTCCAAAAAAAATAGATCTTATAACAAACTGAATGTTAGGTACAACAGATCCATAAACAACAGGTCTTATAGCAGACTGAAAGTCAGGTATATCAGGTCCATAAACAACAGATCTTATAGCAGACTAAAAGTCAGGTACATCAGGTTCATAAACAACAGTTTTTATAGCAGTCTGAAAGTCAGGTACAACTGGTCCATAAAAAACAGATCTTACAGCAGACTCAAAGTTAGGTACAACAGGTCCATAAACAACCAGTCTTATAACAGACTGAAAGTCAGGTACATCACGTTCATAAACAACAGTTTTTATGGCAGACTGAAAGTCAGGTTTAACAGGTCCATAAACAACAGATTTTACAGCAGACTCAAAGTCAGGTACATCAGGTCCATAAACAACAGATCTTATAGCAGAGTGAAAGACAGGTACATGATGTCCATAAACAACATCTTATAGCAGACTGAAAAACAGGTACATCAGGTTCATAAACAACAACTCTTATAAAAGACTGAACACCAGGTACAACAGGTCCACAAACAACAGATCTTATAGGAGACTGAAAGTCAGATACATCAGGTCCATAAACAATAGTTCTTACAGCAGACTGAAAGTCAGGTACATCAGGTCCATAAACAACAGATCTTATAGGAGACTGAAAGTCAGATACATCAGGTCCATAAACAACATCTTATAGCAGACTGAAAAACATATACATCACGTCCATAAAGAACAGATCCTATAGCAGACTGAAAATCAGGTACAACAAATCCATAAACAACAGGTCTTATAGCAAACTGAAAGTCAGGTATATAAGGTCCATAAAGAACATCTTATAGCAGACTGAAAGTCAGGTACATCAGGTTCATAAACAACAGGTTTTATAGCAGACTGAAAGTCAGGTACATGATGTCCATAAACAACATCTTATAGCAGACTGAAAGTCAGGTACAACAGGTCCATAAACAACAGTTTTTATAGCAGACTGAAAGTCAGGTACAACAGGTCCATAAACAAAAGTTTTTACAGCAGACTAAAAGTCATATACATCACGTGCATAAACAACAGATCCTATAGCAGACTGAAAGTCATGTACAACAGGTCCATAAACAACCAGTCTCATAACAGACTGAAAGTCAGGTACATCAGATCCATAAACAACAGATATTATAGCAGACTGAAAGAAAGGTACATCACATCTATAAACAACAGATCTTATAGCAGACTGAAAGTCAGGTACATCAGGTTCATAAACAACAGTTTTTATAGCAGACCGAAAGTCAGGTACAACAGGTCCATTAACAACAGATCTTACAGCAGACTCAAAGTCAGGTACATCAGGTCCATAAACATCAGATCATAATGTAGACTGAAAGTCAGGTACATCATGTCCATAAACAGCCTCTTATAGCAGACTGAAAGTCAGGTACAACACGTCGATAAACAACAGTTTTTAGAGCAGACTGAAAGTTAGGTATATCAGGTCCATAAACAACAGATCTTATAGCAGACTGAAAGTCACGTACAACAGGTCCATAAACAACAGATCTTACAGCAGACTCAAAGTCAGGTACAACAGGTCCATAAACAACAGATCTTACAGCAGACTGAAAGTCAGATACAACAGGTCCAAAAACAACCTGTCTTATAACAGACTGAAAGTCAGGTACATCAGATCCATAAACAACAGATGTTATAGCAGACTGAAAGTAAGGTACATCAGATCTATAAACAACAGATCTTATAGCAGACTGAAAGTCATTTACTTCAGGTTCATAACAACAAATCGTATAGCAGACTGAAAGTCAGGTACAACAGGTCCATAGGCAGTAGGTCTTATAGCAGAGTGCAAGTCATGTACATCAGGTCTTATAGCAGACTGAAATTCAAGAATATCAGATCTTATAGCAGATTGATATTCAGGTACATCAGGTCTTATAGCAGACTAAAAGTCAGGTACAACAGGTCCATTAACAACAGATCTTACAGCAGACTCAAAGTCAGATATACATCAGGTCCATAAACATCAGATCATATAGTAGACTGAAAGTCAGGTACATCATGTCCATAAACAACATCTTACAGCAAACTGAAAATCAGGTACAACAGGTCCATAAACAACAGTTTTTATAGCAGACTGAAAGTCAGGTACAACAGGTCCATAAACAACAGATCTTATAGCAGACTGAAAGTCAAGTACAACAGGTCCATAAGCAGTAGGTCTTATAGCAGACTGCAAGTCATGTACATCAGGTTTTACAGTAGACTGAAATTCAAGTATATCAGATCTTATAGTAGATTCAAAGTCAGGTACAACAGGTCCATAAGCAGTAGGTCTTATAACAGACTGAAAGTCATGTACTTCAGGTTCATAACAACACATCTTATAGCAGATTGAAAGTCAGGTACAATAGGTCCATAAGCAGTATGTCTTATAGCAGACTGAAAGTCATGTACTTCAGGTTCATAAACAACAAATCGTATAGCAGACTGAAAGTCAGCTACAACAGGTCCATAGGCAGTAGGTCTTATAGCAGACTGAAAGTCAGGTACATCAGGTCTTATAGCAGACTGAAATTCAAGTATATCAGATCTTATAGCAGATTGATATTCAGGTACATCAGGTCTTATAGCAGACTAAAAGTCAGGTACATCAGGTTCATAAACAACAGGTCTCATAGCAGACTGAAAAACAGGTACATCAGGTTCATAAACAAAAAGTCTTACAGCAGACTGAACATCAGGTACAACAGATCCATAAACATCGTCTTATAGCAAACTAAAAGTCATATACATAACGTCCATAAACAACAGATCTTAGAGCAGACTGAAAGTCATGTACGTCAGGTCCATAAAGAACAGATCTCATAGCAGATTGAAAGTCAGGTATATAAAATCCATGAACAACAGGTCTTATAGCAGACTCAAAATCAGGTACATCAGGTCCAGAAACAACACCTTATACCACACTGAAAGTCGCGTACATCAAATCCATAAAAAACAGGTTTTATAGAAGACTGAAAGTCAGGTACATCACGTCCATTAAACCAGATCTTAAAGAAGACTGAAAAAAAACAGGTACATCAGGTACATAAACAACAGGTCTTATAGCAGACTGAAAGTCATGTACTTCAAGTCCATAAACAACACATCGTATAGCAGACTGAAAGTCAGGTAGAGCAGGTTCATAAGCAGTAAGTCTTACAGAAGACTGCAAGTCAGGTACATCAGGTCTTATAGCAGACTGAAATTCAAGTATATCAGATCTTATAGCAGATTGAAAGTCAGGTACAACAGGTCCATAAGCAGTAGGTCTTATAGCAGACTGAAAGTCATGTACATCAGGTTCATAACAACAGATCTTATAGCAGACTGAAAGTCAGGTACAACAGGTCCATAAGCAGTAGATCTTATAGCAGACTGAAAGACAGGTACAACAGGTCCATAAACAACAGGTCTTATAGCAGACTGAAAGTCAGGTACAACAGGTCCACAGGCAGAAGGTCTTATAGCAGAGTGCAATTCAGGTACATCAGGTCTTATAGGAGACTGAAATTGATGTATATCAGATCTTATAGCAGATTGATATTCAGGTACATCAGGTCTTATAACAGATAAAAATTCAGGTACATCAAGTTCATACAAATCAGGTCTCATAGCAGACTGAAAAACAGGTACATCAGATTCATAAACAACAAGTCTTATAGCCGACTGAACATCAGGTACAACAAGTCCATAAACAACAGATGTTACTGCAGACTCCAAGTCAGGTTCATCAGGTCTATAAATAACATCTGATAGCAGACTGAAAGTCAGGTACAACAGGTCCATAAACAACAGATCTTACAGCAGACTCAAAGTCAGGTACAACAGGTCCATAAACAACACATCGTATTGCAGACTGAAAGTCAGGTACAACAGGTCCATAAGAAGTAGATCTTATAGCAGACTGAAAGTCAGGTACAACAGGTCCATAAACAACAGATCTTATAGCAGAATGAATGCTAGGTATAACAGATCCATAAACAACAGGTCTTATAACAGACTGAAAGTCAGGTATATCAGGTCCATAAACAACAGATCTTATAGCAGACTGAAAGTCAGGTACAATAGGTCCATAAGCAGTAGGTCTTACAGCAGACTGAAAGCCAGGTACAACAGGTCCATAAGCAATAGGTCTTATAGCAGACTGAAAGTCAGGTACAACAGGTCCATAAACAACAGTTTTTATAGAAGACTGAAAGTCAGGTACAACAGGTCCATAAACAACAGATCTTATAGCAGACTGAAAGTCAGGTACATCAGGTTCATAAACAACAGTTTTTATAGCAGACTGAAAGTCAGGTACATCAGGTCCATAAACAACAGATCTTATAGCAGACTGAAAGTCAGGTACATCATGTACATAAACAACATCTTATAGCAGACTGAAAGTCAGGTACATCAGGTCCATAAACAACAGATCTTATAGCAGACTGAAAGTCAGGTACATCAGGTCCATAAACAACAGTTTTTATAGCAGACTGAAAGTCAGGTACAACAGGTCCATAAACAACAGATCTTATAGCAGACTGAAAGTCAGGTAAATCATGTCCATAAACAACATCTTATAGGAGATTGAAAGTCAGGTACATCAGGTTCATTAACAACAGGTCTTAAAGAAGACTGAAAACCAGGTACATCAGGCCCATAAGCAACAGTTTTTATAGCAGACTGAAAGTCAGGTACATCAGGTTCATAAACAACAATTTTTATAGCAGACTGAAAGTCAGGTACAACAGGTCCATAAGCAGTAGGTCTTACAGCAGACTGAAAGTCAGGTACATCATGTCCATAAACAACATCTTATAGCAGACTCAAAGTCAAGTACATCAGGTCCATTAACAACACGTCTTAAAGAAGACTGAAAACCAGGTACATCAGGTCCATAAACAACAGATCTTATAGCAGACTGAAAGTCATGTACTTCAGGTCCATAAACAACAGTTCTTATAGCAGACTGAAAGTCAGGTACAACAGGTCCATAAGCAGTAGGTCTTATAGCAGACTGAAAGTCAGGTACATCATGTCCATAAACAACATCTTATAGCAGACTGAAAGTCAGGTACATCAGGTCCATAAACAACAGGTCTTATAGCAGACTGAAAGTCAGGTACATAAGGTCCATAAACAACAGGTCTTAAAGAAGACTGAAAATCAGGTACATCAGGTCCATAAACAACAGATCTTATAGCAGACTGAAAGTCATGTACTTCAGGTCCATAAACAACAGTTCTTACAGCAGACTGAAAGTCAGGTACAACAGGTCCATAAGCAATAGGTCTTATAGCAGACTAAGAGTCAGGTACATCAGGTCTTATAGCAGACTGAAATTCAAGTATATCAGATCTTATAGCAGATTGATATTCAGGTACATCAGGTCTTATAGCAGACTAAATTTCAGGTACATCAGGTTCATAAACAACAGGTCTCATAGCAGACTGAAAAACAGGTACATCAGGTTCATAAACAACAGTTCTTATAGCAGACTGAACATCAGGTACAACAGGTCCATAAACAACAGATCATACAGCAGACTCCAAGTGAGGTACATCAGGTCCATAAACAACATCTTATAGCAGACTGAAAGTCATGTGCAACATGTCCACAAAAAACAGATCTTATAGCAGACTGAAAGTCAGGTACATCAGGTCCATAAACAACAGATCTTATAGCAGACTGAATGTTAGGTACAACAGATCCATAAACAACAGGTCTTATGACAGACTGAAAGTCAGGTATATCAGGTCCATAAACAACAGATCTTATAGCAGACTGAAAGTCAGGTACATCAGGTTCATAAAAAACAGTTTTTATAGCAGACTGAAAGTCAGGTACATCAGGTCCATAAACAACATCTTATAGCAGACTGAAAGTCAGGTACATCAGGTCCATAAACAACAGGTCTTAAAGAAGACTGAATATCAGGTACATCAGGTCCATAAACAACAGATCTTATAGGAGACTGAAAGTCATATACTTCAGGTCCATAAACAACAGTTCTTATAGCAGACTGAAAGTCAGGTACAATAGGTCCATAAGCAGTAGGTCTTACAGCAGACTGAAAGTCAGGTACAACAGGTCCATAAACAACAGTTCTTATAGCAGACTGAAAGTCAGGTACATCAGGTTCATAAACAACAATTTTTATAGCAGACTGAAAGTCAGGTACAACAGGTCCATAAGCAGTAGGTCTTACAGCAGACTGAAAGTCAGGTACATCATGTCCATAAACAACATCTTATAGCAGACTGAAAGTCAGGTATATCAGGTCCATAAAGAACATCTTATAGCAGACTGAAAGTCAGGTACATCAGGTTCATAAACAACAGGTTTTATAGCAGACTGAAAGTCAGGTACATGATGTCCATAAACAACATCTTATAGCAGACTGAAAGTCAGGTACAACAGGTCCATAAACAACAGTTTTTATAGCAGACTGAAAGTCAGGTACATCAGGTCCATAAACAACAGATATTACAGCAGACTGAAAGTCATATACATCACGTCCATAAACAACAGATCTTATAGCAGACTCAAAGTCAGGTACAACAGGTCCATAAACAACAGTTCTTATAACAGACTGAAAGTCAGGTACATCAGATCCATAAACAACAGATATTATAGCAGACTGAAAGAAAGGTACATCACATCTATAAACAACAGATCTTATAGCAGACTGAAAGTCAGGTACATCAGGTTCATAAACAACAGTTTTATAGCAGACTGAAAGTCAGGTACAACAGGTCCATTAACAACAGATCTTACAGCAGACTGAAAGTCAGGTACATCAGGTCCATAAACATCAGATCATAATGCAGACTGAAAGTCAGGTACATCATGTCCATAAACAGCAGGTCTTATAGCAGACTGAAAGTCAGGTACAACAGGTCCATAAACAACAGTTTTATAGCAGACTGAAAGTCAGGTACATCAGGTCCATAAACAACAGATCTTATAGCAGACTGAAAGTCAGGTACATCAGGTTCATAAACAACAGTTTTATAGCAGACTGAAAGTCAGGTACAACAGGTCCATAAACAACAGATCTTACAGCAGACTGAAAGTCAGGTACAACAGGTCCATAAACAACAGATCTTATAGCAGACTGAAAGTCAGGCACATCAGGTCCACAAACAACAGGTTTTATAGCAGACTGAAAGTCAGGTACATCAGATCCATAAACAACAGATCTTATAGCAGACTGAAAGTCAGGTACATCAGGTCCATAAACAACAATTTTTATAGCAGACTGAAAGTCAGGTACAACAGGTCCATTAACAACAGATCTTATAGCAGACTGAAAGTCAGGTACACCAGGTCCATAAGCAACAGGTCTTATAGCAGACTGAAAGTCATTTACTTCAGGTTCATAAACAACAAATCTTATAGCAGACTGAAAGTCAGGTACAACAGGTCCATAAACAGTAGGTCTTATAGCAGAGTGCAAAGTCATGTACATCATGTCTTATAGCAGACTGAAATTCAAGAATATCAGATCTTATAGCAGATTGATATACATCAGGTACATCAGACTGATAGTCAGGTACAACAGGTCCATAAACAACAGATCTTACAGCAGACTCAAAGTAAGATATACATCAGGTCCATAAACATCAGATCTTATAGCAGACTGAAAGTCAGGTACATCATGTCCATAAACAACATCTTACAGCAAACTGAAAATCAGGTACAACAGGTCCATAAACAACAGTTTTATAGCAGACTGAAAGTCAGGTACAACAGGTCCATAAACAACAGATCTTATAGCAGACTGAAAGTCAGGTACAACAGGTCCAAAAGCAGTAGGTCTTATAGCAGACTGAAAGTCATGTACTTCAGGTTCATAACAACACATCTTATAGCAGACTGAAAGTCAGGTACAATAGGTCCATAAACAGTATGTCTTATAGCAGACTGAAAGTCATGTACTTCAGGTCCATAAACAACAAATCGTATAGCAGACTGAAAGTCAGGTACAACAGGTCCATAGGCAGTAGGTCTTATAGCAGACTGAAAGTCAAGTACTTCAGGTCTTATAGCAGACTGAAATTCAAGTATATCAGATCTTATAGCAGATTGATATTCAGGTACATCAGGTCTTATAGCAGACTAAAAGTCAGGTACATCAGGTTCATAAACAACAGGTCTCATAGCAGACTGAAAAACAGGTACATCAGGTTCATAAACAACAAGTCTTATAGCAGACTGAACATCAGGTAAAACAGGTCCATAAACAACAGATCTTACAGCAGACTCCAAGTCAGGTACATCAGGTCCATAAACAACAGTTCTTACAGCAGACTGAAAGTCACGAACATCAGGTCCATAAACATCGTCTTATAGCAAACTAAAAGTCATATACATAACGTCCATAAACAACAGATCTTATAGCAGACTGAAAGTCAGGTACGTCAGGTCCATAAACAACAGATCTTATAGCAGACTGAAAGTCAGGTACATAAGGTCCATAAACAACAGGTCTTATAGCAGACTGAAAGTCAGGTACATCAGGTCCAGAAACAACACTTATAGCAGACTGAAAGTCAGGTACATCAGGTCCATAAAAAACAGGTTTTATAGAAGACTGAAAGTCAGGTACATCAGGTCCATAAACAACAGATCTTAAAGCAGACTGAAAAAAACAGGTACATCAGGTCCATAAACAACAGGTCTTATAGCAGACTGAAAGTCAGGTACAGACATCAGGTCCATAAACAGGTCCTTATAGCAGACTGAAAGTCAGGTACAGCAGGTCCATAAACAACAGATCTTATAGCAGACTGAAAGTCAGGTACATCAGGTCTTATAGCAGACTGAAAGTCAGGTACAAGGTATATCAGATCTTATAGCAGACTGAAAGTCAGGTACAACAGGTCCATAAGCAGTAGGTCTTATAGCAGACTGAAAGTCAGGTACATCAGGTCCATAAACAACAGATCTTATAGCAGACTGAAAGTCAGGTACATCAGGTCCATAAACAACAGATCTTATAGCAGACTGAAAGTCAGGTACATCAGGTCCATAAACAGTGGGTCTTATAGCAGACTGAAAGTCAGGTACATCAGGTCCATAGGCAGAAGGTCTTATAGCAGACTGAAAGTCAGGTACATCAGGTCCATAAGACAACAGAAGTTATAGCAGATCTGAAAGTCAGATTATATCAGGTCCATAAACAACAGGTCTTATAGCAGACTGAAAGTCAGGTACATCAGGTCCATACAAACAGGTCTTATAGCAGACTGAAAGTCAGGTACATCAGGTCCATAAACAACAAGTCTTATAGCAGACTGAAAGTCAGGTACAACAGGTCCATAAACAACAGATCTTACTGCAGACTGAAAGTCAGGTACATCAGGTCCATAAACAACAGATCTTATAGCAGACTGAAAGTCAGGTACATCAGGTCCATAAACAACAGGTCTTATAGCAGACTGAAAGTCAGGTACATCAGGTCCATAAACAACAGATCTTATAGCAGACTGAAAGTCAGGTACATCAGGTCCATAAACAACAGATCTTATAGCAGACTGAAAGTCAGGTACAACAGGTCCATAAACAACAGTTCGTATAGCAGACTGAAAGTCAAATACATCAGGTTCATAACAGGTTCAGTAGCAGACTGATAGTCAGACATCAGGTCCATAAACATCAGGTCTTATAGCAGACTGAAAGTTACAAGGTATATAAACAACAGATCTAATAGCAGACTGAAAGTCAGGTACAACAGGTCCATAAGCAGTAGGTCTTATAGCAGACTGAAAGTCAGGTACATCAGGTCCATAAACAACAGATCTTATAGCAGACTGAAAGTCAGGTACAATAGGTCCATAAGCAACAGGTCTTATAGCAGACTGAAAGTCAGGTACATCAGGTCCATAAACAACAGATCTTATAGCAGACTGAAAGTCAGGTACAACAGGTCCATAAACAACAGGTCTTATAGCAGACTGAAAGTCAGTCATCAGGTACATCAGGTCTTATAGCAGACTGAAAGTCAGGTACATCAGAATAGCAGACTTCAAGTATATCAGATCTTATAGCAGATTGATATTCAGGTACATCAGGTCTTATAGCAGACTGAAAGTCAGGTACATCAGGTTCATAAACAACAGGTCTTATAGCAGACTGAAAAACAGGTACATCAGGTTCCATAAACAAAAAAGTCTTACAGCAGACTGAAATCAGGTACAACAGGTCCATAAACAACAGATCTTATAGCAGACTGAAAGTCAGGTACATCAGGTCCATAAACAACAGTTCTTACAGCAGACTGAAAGTCAGGTACATCAGGTCCATAAACAACAGGTCTTATAGCAAACTGAAAGTCAGGTACATCAGGTCCATAAACAACAGATCTTAGAGCAGACTGAAAGTCATGTACATCAGGTCCATAAAGAACAGATCTCATAGCAGACTGAAAGTCAGGTATATAAAATCCATAGAACAACAGGTCTTATAGCAGACTCACTGAAAGTCAGGTACATCAGGTCCATAGAACAAAACTTATAGCAGACTGAAAGTCAGGTACATCAGGTCCATAAAAAACAGGTTTTATAGCAGACTGAAAGTCAGGTACATCAGGTCCATTAAAACCAGATCTTAAAGAAGACTGAAAAAAAAAGCAGGTACATCAAGTCCATAAACAACAGGTCTTATAGCAGACTGAAAGTCATGTACTTCAGGTCCATAAACAACACATCTTATAGCAGACTGAAAGTCAGGTACAGCAGGTTCATAAGCAGTAAGTCTTATAGCAGACTGCAAGTCAGGTACATCAGGTCTTATAGCAGACTGAAATTCAAGTATATCAGATCTTATAGCAGATTGAAAGTCAGGTACAACAGGTCCATAAACAACAGGTCTTATAGCAGACTGAAAGTCAGGTACATCAGGTCCATAACAACAGATCTTATAGCAGACTGAAAGTCAGGTACAACAGGTCCATAAACAACAGATCTTATAGCAGACTGAAAGTCAGGTACAACAGGTCCATAAGCAGTAGGTCTTATAGCAGACTGAAAGTCAGGTACAACAGGTCCACAGGCAGAAGTTCTTATAGCAGAGTGCAATTCAGGTACATCAGGTCTTATAGGAGACTGAAATTGAAGTATATCAGATCTTATAGCAGATTGATATTCAGGTACATCAGGTCTTATAACAGATAAAAATTCAGGTACATCAGGTTCATACAAATCAGGTCTCATAGCAGACTGAAAAACAGGTACATCAGATTCATAAACAACAAGTCTTATAGCAGACTGAACATCAGGTACAACAAGTCCATAAACAACAGATCTTACAGCAGACTCCAAGTCAGGTACATCAGGTCCATAAACAACATCTTATAGCAGACTGAAAGTCAGGTAGAGCAGGTTCATAAGCAGTAGGTCTTATAGAAGACTGCAAGTCAGGTTCATCAGGTCTATAAATAACATCTGATAGCAGACTGAAAGTCAGGTACAACAGGTCCATAAACAACAGATCTTACAGCAGACTCAAAGTCAGGTACAACAGGTCCATAAACAACACATCGTATTGCAGACTGAAAGTCAAATAGAGCAGGTTCATAAGCAGTAGGTCTCATAGAAGACTGTACATCAGGTCTTATAGCAGACTGAAATTCAGTATTCAGATCTACTAGCAGACTGAAAGTCAGGTACATCAGGTCCATAAACAGTAGGTCTTATAGCAGACTGAAAGTCAGGTACATCAGGTCCATAAACAACAGATCTTATAGCAGACTGAAAGTCAGGTACATCAGGTCCATAAACAACAGATCTTATAGCAGACTGAAAGTCAGGTACAACAGGTCCATAAGCAGGGTCTTATAGCAGACAGTCAGGTACATCAGGTCCATAAACAGACTTATAGCAGTGAAAGTCACAACAGGTCCATAAGCAACAGGTCTTATAGCAGACTGAAAGTCAGGTACAACAGGTCCATAAACAACAGATCTTATAGCAGACTGAAAGTCAGGTACATCAGGTCCATAAACAACAGGTTTTATAGCAGACTGAAAGTCAGGTACAACAGGTCCATAAGCAGAACAGAAAGTCTTATAGCAGACTGAAAGTCAGGTACATCAGGTCCATAAACAACAGGTCTTATAGCAGACTGAAAGTCAGGTACATCAGGTCCATAAACAACAGATCTTATAGCAGACTGAAAGTCAGGTACATCAGGTCCATAAACAACATTCTTATAGCAGACTGAAAGTCAGGTACATCAGGTCCATAAACAACAGGTCTTATAGCAGACTGAAAGTCAGGTACATCAGGTCCATAAACAACAGGTCTTATAGCAGACTGAAAGTCAGGTACATCAGGTCCATAAACAACAGATCTTATAGCAGACTGAAAGTCAGGTACATCAGGTCCATAAACAACAGATCTTATAGCAGACTGAAAGTCAGGTACATCAGGTCCATAAACAACAGTTCTTATAGCAGACTGAAAGTCAGGTACATCAGGTCCATAAACAACAGGTCTTATAGCAGACTGAAAGTCAGGTACATCAGGTCCATAAACAACATCTTATAGACTGAAAGTCAGGTACATCAGGTCCATAAACAACAGGTCTTATAGCAGACTGAAAGTCAGGTACATCAGGTCCATAAACAACAGGTCTTATAGCAGACTGAAAGTCAGGTACATCAGGTCCATAAACAACATCTTATAGCAGACTGAAAGTCAGGTACACAGGTCCATAAACAACAGGTCTTATAGCAGACTGAAAGTCAGGTACATCAGGTCCATAAACAACAGATCTTAAAGCAGACTGAAAGTCAGGTACATCAGGTCCATAAACAACAGATCTTATAGCAGACTGAAAGTCAGGTACATCAGGTCCATAAACAACAGGTCTTATAGCAGACTGAAAGTCAGGTACATCAGGTCCATAAACAACAGGTCTTACAGCAGACTGAAAGTCAGGTACATCACGTCCATAAACAACAGATCTTATAGCAGACTCAAAGTCAGGTACATCAGGTCCATAAACAACAGGTCTTATAGCAGACTGAAAGTCAGGTACATCAGGTCCATAAACAACATCTTATAGCAGACTGAAAGTCAGGTACATCAGGTCCATAAACAACAGGTCTTAAAGAAGACTGAAAGTCAGGTACATCAGGTCCATAAACAACAGATCTTATAGCAGACTGAAAGTCAGGTACATCAGGTCCATAAACAACAGTTCTTATAGCAGACTGAAAGTCAGGTACATCAGGTCCATAAACAACAGGTCTTATAGCAGACTGAAAGTCAGGTACATCATGTCCATAAACAACATCTTATAGCAGACTGAAAGTCAGGTACATCAGGTCCATAAACAACAGGTCTTATAGCAGACTGAAAGTCAGGTACATCAGGTCCATAAACAACAGGTCTTATAGCAGACTGAAAGTCAGGTACATCAGGTCCATAAACAACAGATCTTATAGCAGACTGAAAGTCAGGTACATCAGGTCCATAAACAACAGTTCTTATAGCAGACTGAAAGTCAGGTACAACAGGTCCATAAGCAATAGGTCTTATAGCAGACTGAAAGTCAGGTACAACAGGTCCATAAGCATTAGGTCTTATAGCAGACTGAAATTCAAGTATATCAGATCTTATAGCAGATTGATATTCAGGTACATCAGGTCTTATAGCAGACTAAAAGTCAGGTACATCAGGTCCATAAACAACAGGTCTTATAGCAGACTGAAAGTCAGGTACATCAGGTTCATAAACAACAATTTTTATAGCAGACTGAAAGTCAGGTACAACAGGTCCATAAACAACAGATCTTACAGCAGACTGAAAGTCAGGTACATCAGGTCCATAAACAACATCTTATAGCAGACTGAAACTCATGTGCATCAGGTCCATAAAAAACAGATCTTATAGCAGACTGAATGTTAGGTACAACAGATCCATAAACAACAGGTCTTATAGCAGACTGAAAGTCAGGTACAACAGGTCCATAAACAACAGGTCTTATAGCAGACTGAAAGTCAGGTACATCAGGTCCATAAACAACAGATCTTATAGCAGACTGAAAGTCAGGTACATCAGGTTCATAAACAACAGTTTTTATAGCAGACTGAAAGTCAGGTACATCAGGTCCATAAACAACATCTTATAGCAGACTGAAAGTCAGGTACATCAGGTCCATAAACAACAGGTCTTAAAGAAGACTGAAAGTCAGGTACATCAGGTCCATAAACAACAGATCTTATAGCAGACTGAAAGTCATGTACTTCAGGTCCATAAACAACAGTTCTTATAGCAGACTGAAAGTCAGGTACATACAGGTCCATAAGCAGTAGGTCTTATAGCAGACTGAAAGTCAGGTACATCAGGTCCATAAACAGTAGGTCTTATAGCAGACTGAAAGTCAGGTACATCAGGTCCATAAACAACAGTTCTTATAGCAGACTGAAAGTCAGGTACACTCAGGTCCATAAACAACAGATCTTATAGCAGACTGAAAGTCAGGTACATCAGGTCCATAAACAACAGGTCTTATAGCAGACTGAAAGTCAGGTACATCATGTCCATAAACAACATCTTATAGCAGACTGAAAGTCAGGTACATCAGGTCCATAAACAACAGGTCTTATAGCAGACTGAAAGTCAGGTACATCAGGTCCATAAACAACAGATCTTATAGCAGACTGAAAGTCAGGTACATCAGGTCCATAAACAACAGTTTTTATAGCAGACTGAAAGTCAGGTACATCAGGTCCATAAACAACAGGTCTTAAAGCAGACTGAAAGTCAGGTACATCAGGTCCATAAACAACAGGTCTTATAGCAGACTGAAAGTCAGGTACATTCAGGTCCATAAACAACAGTTCTTATAGCAGACTGAAAGTCAGGTACATCAGGTCCATAAACAGTAGGTCTTACAGCAGACTGAAAGTCATGTACTTCAGGTCCATAAACAACAGTTCTTATAGCAGACTGAAAGTCAGGTACATCAGGTCCATAAACAACAGGTCTTATAGCAGACTGAAAGTCAGGTACATCAGGTCCATAAACAACAGGTCTTAAAGCAGACTGAAAGTCAGGTACATCAGGTCCATAAACAACAGATCTTATAGCAGACTGAAAGTCAGGTACTTTCAGGTCCATAAACAACAGTTCTTATAGCAGACTGAAAGTCAGGTACAACAGGTCCATAAACAACAGACTGAAAGTCAGGTTAGGTCCATAAACAACAGGTCTTATAGCAGACTGAAAGTCAGGTACATCAGGTCTTATAGCAACAACAGGTAAATCAGTAGAATCTTATAGCAGACTGAAAGTCAGGTACATCAGGTCCATAAACAACAGGTCTTATAGCAGACTGAAAGTCAGGTACATCAGGTCCATAAACAACAGATCTTATAGCAGACTGAAAGTCAGGTACATCAGGTCCATAAACAACAGTTCTTATAGCAGACTGAAAGTCAGGTACATCAGGTCCATAAACAACAGATCTTATAGCAGACTGAAAGTCAGGTACATCAGGTCCATAAACAACAGTCTTATAGCAGACTGAAAGTCAGGTACATCAGGTCCATAAACAACAGTCTTAATTGGAGTCGGATATTCATACATCCATAAACAACATCTTATAGCAGACTGAAAGTCAGGTACATCAGGTCCATAAACAACAGGTCTTATAGCAGACTGAAAGTCAGGTACATCAGGTCCATAAACAGTAGTTCTTATAGCAGACTGAAAGTCAGGTACATCAGGTCCATAAACAACATCTTATAGCAGACTGAAAGTCAGGTACATCAGGTCCATAAACAACAGGTCTTATAGCAGACTGAAAGTCAGGTACACAGGTCCATAAACAACAGATCTTTATAGCAGACTGAAAGTCAGGTACATCAGGTCCATAAACAACAGTCTTATAGCAGACTGAAAGTCAGGTACATCAGGTCCATAAACAACAGATCTTATAGCAGACTGAAAGTCAGGTACATCAGGTCCATAAACAACAGTTCTTATAGCAGACTGAAAGTCAGGTACATCAGGTCCATAAACAACATGTCTTATAGCAGACTGAAAGTCAGGTACATCAGGTCCATAAACAACAGGTCTTATAGCAGACTGAAAGTCAGGTACATCAGGTCCATAAACAACAGGTCTTATAGCAGACTGAAAGTCAGGTACAACAGGTCCATAAACAACAGATCTTATAGCAGACTGAAAGTCAGGTACATCAGGTCCATAAACAACAGTTCTTATAGCAGACTGAAAGTCAGGTACATCAGGTCCATAAACAACAGATCTTATAGCAGACTGAAAGTCAGGTACATCAGGTCCATAAACAACAGGTCTTATAGCAGACTGAAAGTCAGGTACAACAGATCTTATAGCAGACAACAGGTCCATAAACAACATCTTATAGCAGACTGAAAGTCAGGTACATCAGGTCCATAAACAACAGGTCTTATAGCAGACTGAAAGTCAGGTACATCAGGTCCATAAACAACAGATCTTATAGCAGACTGAAAGTCAGGTACATCAGGTCCATAAACAACAGTTCTTATAGCAGACTGAAAGTCAGGTACATCAGGTCCATAAACAACATCTTATAGCAGACTGAAAGTCAGGTACAACAGGTCCATAAACAACAGGTCTTATAGCAGACTGAAAGTCATGTACTTCAGGTCCATAAACAAGATCTTATAGCAGACTGAAAGTCAGGTATAACAGGTCCATAAAACAATAGGTCTTATAGCAGACTGAAAGTCAGGTACATCAGGGTCATATAACAACAAAGTCAGGTATAGCAGACTGAAAGTCAGGTACATCAGAGTCATAAACAACAGATCTTATAGCAGACTGAAAGTCAGGTACATCAGGTCTTATAGCAGACATTGATATTCAGGTATATCAGAGGTCTTATAGCAGACAGTCAGTACATAGGTCCATAAACAACAGATCTTATAGCAGACTGAAAGTCAGGTACACTTGTCCATAAACAACAGTTCTTATAGCAGACTGAAAGTCAGGTACAACAGGTCCATAAAACAAATAGGAACAAGCATAGCAGACTGAAAGTCAGGTACATCAGGTCCATAAACAACATCTTATAGCAGACTGAAAGTCAGGTACAACAGGTCCATAAACAACAGATCTTATAGCAGACTGAATGTCAGGTACA
>NC_134830.1:2577921-2647420 GCF_004210375.1 Tachypleus tridentatus | reverse complement strand
CTTATAGCAGACTGAAAGTCAGGTACATCAGGTCCATAAACAACAGTTCTTATAGCAGACTGAAAGTCAGGTACATCAGGTCCATAAACAACAGATCTTATAGCAGACTGAAAGTCAGGTACATCAGGTCCATAAACAACAGGTCTTATAGCAGACTGAAAGTCAGGTACATCAGGTCCATAAACAACAGATCTTATAGCAGACTGAAAGTCAGGTACATCAGGTCCATAAACAACAGGTCTTATAGCAGACTGAAAGTCAGGTACATCAGGTCCATAAACAACAGATCTTATAGCAGACTGAAAGTCAGGTACATCAGGTCCATAAACAACAGTTCTTATAGCAGACTGAAAGTCAGGTACATCAGGTCCATAAACAACAGATCTTATAGCAGACTGAAAGTCAGGTACATCAGGTCCATAAACAACAGATCTTATAGCAGACTGAAAGTCAGGTACATCAGGTCCATAAACAACAGTCTTATAGCAGACTGAAAGTCAGGTACATCAGGTCCATAAACAACAGATCTTATAGCAGACTGAAAGTCAGGTACATCAGGTCCATAAACAACAGATCTTATAGCAGACTGAAAGTCAGGTACATCAGGTCCATAAACAACAGGTCTTATAGCAGACTGAAAGTCAGGTACATCAGGTCCATAAACAACAGGTCTTATAGCAGACTGAAAGTCAGGTACATCAGGTCCATAAACAACAGGTCTTATAGCAGACTGAAAGTCAGGTACATCAGGTCCATAAACAACAGTTTTTATAGCAGACTGAAAGTCAGGTACATCAGGTCCATAAACAACAGATATTATAGCAGACTGAAAGTCAGATACATCAGGTCCATAAACAACAGATCTTATAGCAGACTGAAAGTCAGGTACATCAGGTCCATAAACAACAGATCTTATAGCAGACTGAAAGTCAGGTACATCAGGTCCATAAACAACAGATCTTATAGCAGACTGAAAGTCAGGTACATCAGGTCCATAAACAACAGACAGACTGAAAGTCAGGTACTTATAGCAGACTGAAAGTCAGGTACATCAGGTCCATAAACAACAGATCTTATAGCAGACTGAAAGTCAGGTACATCAGGTCCATAAACAACAGATCTTATAGCAGACTGAAAGTCAGGTACATCAGGTCCATAAACAACAGATCTTATAGCAGACTGAAAGTCAGGTACATCAGGTCCATAAACAACAGTCTTATAGCAGACTGAAAGTCAGGTACATCAGGTCCATAAACAACAGATCTTATAGCAGACTGAAAGTCAGGTACAACAGGTCCATAAACAACAGATCTTATAGCAGACTGAAAGTCAGGTACATCAGGTCCATAAACAACAGTCTTATAGCAGACTGAAAGTCAGGTACATCAGGTCCATAAACAACAGATCTTATAGCAGACTGAAAGTCAGGTACATCAGGTCCATAAACAACAGATCTTATAGCAGACTGAAAGTCAGGTACATCAGGTCCATAAACAACAGTTCTTATAGCAGACTGAAAGTCAGGTACATCAGGTCCATAAACAACAGATCTTATAGCAGACTGAAAGTCAGGTACATCAGGTCCATAAACAACAGGTCTTATAGCAGACTGAAAGTCAGGTACATCAGGTCCATAAACAACAGATCTTATAGCAGACTGAAAGTCAGGTACAACAGGTCCATAAACAACAGGTCTTATAGCAGACTGAAAGTCAGGTACATCAGGTCTTATAGCAGACTGAAATTCAAGAATATCAGATCTTATAGCAGACTATAGTCAGGTACATAGGTCCAGGTACAACAGGTCTTATAGCAGACTGAAAGTCAGGTACATCAGGTCCATAAACAACAGATCTTATAGCAGACTGAAAGTCAGGTACATCAGGTCCATAAACAACAGATCTTATAGCAGACTGAAAGTCAGGTACATCAGGTCCATAAACAACAGATCTTATAGCAGACTGAAAGTCAGGTACATCAGGTCCATAAACAACAGTTTTTATAGCAGACTGAAAGTCAGGTACATCAGGTCCATAAACAACAGATCTTATAGCAGACTGAAAGTCAGGTACAACAGGTCCATAAACAACAGGTCTTATAGCAGACTGAAAGTCATCAGTACATCAGGTCCAGTAGACAACAAATTCAAGTTATAGATCTTATAGCAGACTGAAAGTCAGGTACAACAGGTCCATAAGCAGTAGGTCTTATAGCAGACTGAAAGTCAGGTACATCAGGTCCATAAACAACAGATCTTATAGCAGACTGAAAGTCAGGTACATCAGGTCCATAAACAACAGGTCTTATAGCAGACTGAAAGTCAGGTACATCAGGTCCATAAACAACAAATCTTATAGCAGACTGAAAGTCAGGTACAACAGGTCCATAAACAACAGGTCTTATAGCAGACTGAAAGTCAGGTACATCAGGTCTTATAGCAGACTGAAATTCAGGTACATCAGATCTTATAGCAGACTGAAAGTCAGGTACATCAGGTCCATAAACAACAGGTCTTATAGCAGACTGAAAGTCAGGTACATCAGGTCCATAAACAACAGACTGATCTTATAGCAGACTGAAAGTCAGGTACATCAGGTCCATAAACAACAGGTCTTATAGCAGACTGAAAGTCAGGTACATCAGGTCCATAAACAACAGATCTTATAGCAGACTGAAAGTCAGGTACATCAGGTCCATAAACAACAGTTCTTATAGCAGACTGAAAGTCAGGTACAACAGGTCCATAAGCAGTAGGTCTTACAGCAGACTGAAAGTCAGGAACATCATGTCCATAAACAACATCTTATAGCAGACTGAAAGTCAGGTACATCAGGTCCATAAACAACAGGTCTTATAGGAGACTGAAAGTCAGGTACATAAGGTCCATAAACAACAGGTCTTATAGCAGACTGAAAGTCAGGTATATCAGGTCCATAAACAACAGATCTTATAGCAGACTGAAAGTCAGGTACATCAGGTCCATAAACAACAGTTCTTATAGCAGACTGAAAGTCAGGTACAACAGGTCCATAAGCAACAGGTCTTATAGC
The DNA here is from genome assembly GCF_004210375.1 of Tachypleus tridentatus. NCBI lineage: Eukaryota > Metazoa > Arthropoda > Merostomata > Xiphosura > Limulidae > Tachypleus > Tachypleus tridentatus. The sequence goes on along the minus strand of NC_134830.1, from coordinate 2,644,370 downwards.
AGACTGAAAGTCAGGTACATCAGGTCTTATAGCAGACTGAAATTCAAGTATATCAGATCTTATAGCAGATTGATATTCAGGTACATCAGGTCTTATAGCAGACTAAAAGTCAGGTACATCAGGTTCATAAACAACAGGTCTTATAGCAGACTGAAAGTCAGGTACATCAGGTTCATAAACAACAGTTTTTATAGCAGACTGAAAGTCAGGTACATCAGGTCCATAAACAACAGATCTTATAGCAGACTGAAAGTCAGGTACATCAGGTCCATAAACAACATCTTATAGCAGACTGAAAGTCATGTGCAACAGGTCCATAAAAAACAGATCTTATAGCAGACTGAAAGTCAGGTACATCAGGTCCATAAACAACAGATCTTATAGCAGACTGAATGTTAGGTACAACAGATCCATAAACAACAGGTCTTATAGCAGACTGAAAGTCAGGTACATCAGGTCCATAAACAACAGATCTTATAGCAGACTGAAAGTCAGGTACATCAGGTTCATAAACAACAGTTTTTATAGCAGACTGAAAGTCAGGTACATCAGGTCCATAAACAACATCTTATAGCAGACTGAAAGTCAGGTACATCAGGTCCATAAACAACAGGTCTTAAAGAAGACTGAAAGTCAGGTACATCAGGTCCATAAACAACAGATCTTATAGCAGACTGAAAGTCATATACTTCAGGTCCATAAACAACAGTTCTTATAGCAGACTGAAAGTCAGGTACAATAGGTCCATAAGCAGTAGGTCTTATAGCAGACTGAAAGTCAGGTACAACAGGTCCATAAACAACAGTTCTTATAGCAGACTGAAAGTCAGGTACAACAGGTCCATAAACAACAGTTTTATAGCAGACTGAAAGTCAGGTACAACAGGTCCATAAACAACAGATCTTATAGCAGACTGAAAGTCAGGTACATCAGGTCCATAAACAACAGTCTTATAGCAGACTGAAAGTCAGGTACATCAGGTCCATAAACAACAGATCTTATAGCACACTGAAAGTCAGGTACATCAGGTCCATATATAGCAGACTGAAAGTTACAAGGTATAAACAGATCTTATAGCAGATTGATATTCAGGTACATCAGGTCTTATAGCAGACTGAAAGTCAGATACATCAGGTTCATAAACAACATCTTATAGCAGACTGAAAGTCAAGTACATCAGGTCCATAAACAACAGTCTTATAGCAGACTGAAAGTCAGGTACATCAGGTCCATAAACAACAGATCTTATAGCAGACTGAAAGTCAGGTACATCAGGTTCATAAACAACAGTTCTTATAGCAGACTGAAAGTCAGGTACATCAGGTCCATAAACAACAGTCTTATAGCAGACTGAAAGTCAGGTACATCAGGTCCATAAACAACAGATCTTATAGCAGACTGAAAGCCAGGTACATCAGGTCCATAAACAACAGATCTTATAGCAGACTGAAAGTCAGGTACATCAGGTCCATAAACAACAGGTCTTATAGCAGACTGAAAGTCAGGTACATCAGGTCCATAAACAATAGGTCTTATAGCAGACTGAAAGTCTGGTACATCAGGTTCATAAACAACAGTTTTTATAGCAGACTGAAAGTCAGGTACATCAGGTCCATAAACAACAGATCTTATAGCAGACTGAAAGTCAGGTACATCAGGTCCATAAACAACAGGTCTTATAGCAGACTGAAAGTCAGGTACAACAGGTCCATAAACAACAGATCTTTTAGCAGACTGAAAGTCAGGTACAACAGGTCCATAAGCAGTAAGTCTTATAGCAGACTGAAAGTCATGTACATCAGGTCTTATAGCAGACTGAAAGTCTTATAGCAGACTACAGGTACAGGTCCATAAACAACAGGTCTTATAGCAGACTGAAAGTCAGGTACATCATGTCCATAAACAACATCTTATAGCAGACTGAAAGTCAGGTACATCAGGTCCATAAACAACAGATCTTATAGCAGACTGAAAGTCAGGTACATCAGGTCCATAAACAACAGATCTTATAGCAGACTGAAAGTCAGGTACATCAGGTCCATAAACAACAGTTCTTATAGCAGACTGAAAGTCAGGTACAACAGGTCCATAAGCAGTAGGTCTTACAGCAGACTGAAAGTCAGGTACATCATGTCCATAAACAACATCTTATAGCAGACTGAAAGTCAGGTACATCAGGTCCATAAACAACAGGTCTTATAGCAGACTGAAAAACAGGTACATCAGGTTCATAAAGAACAGTTCTTATAGCAGACTGAAAGTCAGGTACATCAGGTCCATAAACAACAGATCTTATAGCAGACTGAAAGTCATGTACATCAGGTCCATAAACAACAGTTCTTACAGCAGACTGAAAGTCAGGTACAACAGGTCCATAAGCAATAGGTCTTATAGCAGACTGAAAGTCTGGTACATCAGGTACATCAGGTCTTATAGCAGACTGAAATTCAAGTATATCAGATCTTATAGCAGATTGATATTCAGGTACATCAGGTCTTATAGCAGACTAAAAGTCAGGTACATCAGGTCCATAAACAACAGGTCTTATAGCAGACTGAAAGTCAGGTACATCAGGTTCATAAACAACAGTTCTTATAGCAGACTGAAAGTCAGGTACAACAGGTCCATAAACAACAGATCTTATAGCAGACTGAAAGTCAGGTACATCAGGTCCATAAACAACATCTTATAGCAGACTGAAAGTCATGTGCAACATGTCCATAAAAAACAGATCTTATAGCAGACTGAAAGTCAGGTACATCAGGTCCATAAACAACAGATCTTATAGCAGACTGAAAGTCAGGTACAACAGGTCCATAAACAACAGGTCTTATAGCAGACTGAAAGTCAGGTACATCAGGTCCATAAACAACAGATCTTATAGCAGACTGAAAGTCAGGTACATCAGGTTCATAAACAACAGTTTTTATAGCAGACTGAAAGTCAGGTACATCAGGTCCATAAACAACATCTTATAGCAGACTGAAAGTCAGGTACATCAGGTCCATAAACAACAGGTCTTAAAGCAGACTGAATATCAGGTACATCATGTCCATAAACAACAGATCTTATAGGAGACTGAAAGTCATATACTTCAGGTCCATAAACAACAGTTCTTATAGCAGACTGAAAGTCAGGTACAATAGGTCCATAAGCAGTAGGTCTTACAGCAGACTGAAAGCCAGGTACAACAGGTCCATAAGCAGTAGGTCTTATAGCAGACTCAAAGTCAGGTACAACAGGTCCATAAACAACAGTTTTATAGAAGACTGAAAGTCAGGTACAACAGGTCCATAAACAACAGATCTTATAGCAGACTGAAAGTCAGGTACATCATGTACATAAACAACATCTTATAGCAGACTGAAAGTCAGGTACATCAGGTCCATAAACAACAGATCTTATAGCAGACTGAAAGTCAGGTACATCAGGTCCATAAACAACAGATCTTATAGCAGACTGAAAGTCAGGTACATCATGTACATAAACAACATCTTATAGCAGACTGAAAGTCAGGTACATCAGGTCCATAAACAACAGGTCTTATAGCAGACTGAAAGTCAGGTACATCAGGTCCATAAACAACAGATCTTATAGCAGACTGAAAGTCAGGTACATCAGGTCCATAAACAACAGGTCTTATAGCAGACTGAAAGTCAGGTACATCAGGTCCATAAACAACAGGTCTTATAGCAGACTGAAAGTCAGGTACATCAGGTCCATAAACAACATCTTATAGCAGACTGAAAGTCAGGTACATCAGGTCCATAAACAACAGGTCTTATAGCAGACTCAAAGTCAGGTACATCAGGTCCATAAACAACAGGTCTTATAGCAGACTGAAAGTCAGGTACATCAGGTCCATAAACAACAGTTCTTATAGCAGACTGAAAGTCAGGTACAACAGGTCCATAAGCAATAGGTCTTATAGCAGACTGAAAGTCTGGTACATCAGGTTCATAAACAACAGTTTTTATAGCAGACTGAAAGTCAGGTACATCATGTCTATAAAACACATCTTATAGCAGACTGAAAGTCAGGTACATCAGGTTCATAAACAACAGGTCTTATAGCAGACTGAAAGTCAGGTACATCAGGTCCATAAACAACAGATCTTATAGCAGACTGAAAGTCATGTACTTCAGGTCCATAAACAACAGTTCTTATAGCAGACTGAAAGTCAGGTACAACAGGTCCATAAGCAGTAGGTCTTATAGCAGACTGAAAGTCAGGTACATCAGGTCCATAAACAACAGTTCTTATAGCAGACTGAAAGTCAGGTACAACAGGTCCATAAACAACAGATCTTTTAGCAGACTGAAAGTCAGGTACAACAGGTCCATAAACAGTAAGTCTTATAGCAGACTGAAAGTCAGGTACATCAGGTCCATAAACAACAAATCGTATAGCAGACTGAAAGTCAGGTACAACAGGTCCATAAGCAGTAGGTCTTATAGCAGACTGAAATTCAAGTATATCAGATCTTATAGCAGATTGATATTCAGGTACATCAGGTCTTATAGCAGACTAAAAGTCAGGTACATCAGGTTCATAAACAACAGGTCTCATAGCAGACTGAAAAACAGGTACATCAGGTTCATAAACAACAAGTCTTATAGCAGACTGAAAGTCAGGTACAACAGGTCCATAAACAACAGATCTTATAGCAGACTGAAAGTCAGGTACTTCAGGTCCATAAAAACAACAAATCGTATAGCAGACTGAAAGTCAGGTACATCAGGTCCATAAACAACAGATCTTATAGCAGACTGAAAGTCAGGTACATCAGGTCCATAAACAACAGATCTTATAGCAGACTGAAAGTCAGGTACATCAGGTCCATAAACAACAGTTTTTATAGCAGACTGAAAGTCAGGTACATCAGGTCCATAAACAACAGATCTTATAGCAGACTGAAAGTCAGGTACATCAGGTCCATAAACAACAGGTCTTAAAGAAGACTGAAAGTCAGGTACATCAGGTCCATAAACAACAGTTCTTATAGCAGACTGAAAGTCAGGTACAACAGGTCCATAAGCAAAAGGTCTTATAGCAGACTGAAAGTCAGGTACATCAGGTCCATAAACAACAGTTCTTATAGCAGACTGAAAGTCAGGTACATCAGGTCCATAAACAACAGGTCTTATAGCAGACTGAAAGTCAGGTACATCAGGTCCATAAACAACAGATCTTATAGCAGACTGAAAGTCAGGTACATCAGGTCCATAAACAACAGGTCTTATAGCAGACTGAAAGTCAGGTACATCAGGTCCATAAACAACAGATCTTATAGCAGACTGAAAGTCAGGTACATCAGGTCCATAAACAACAGTTCTTACAGCAGACTGAAAGTCAGGTACAACAGGTCCATAAGCAATAGGTCTTATAGCAGACTGAAAGTCAGGTACATCAGGTCCATAAACAACAGTTCTTATAGCAGACTGAAAGTCAGGTACATCAGGTCCATAAACAACAGGTCTTATAGCAGACTGAAAGTCAGGTACATCAGGTCCATAAACAACAGGTCTTATAGCAGACTGAAAGTCAGGTACATAAGGTCCATAAACAACAGGTCTTATAGCAGACTAAAAGTCAGGTACATCAGGTCTTATAGCAGACTGAAATTCAAGTATATCAGATCTTATAGCAGACTAAGAGTCAGGTACATCAGGTCTTATAGCAGACTGAAATTCAAGTATATCAGATCTTATAGCAGATTGATATTCAGGTACATCAGGTCTTATAGCAGACTAAAAGTCAGGTACATCAGGTTCATAAACAACAGATCTAAAAGCAGACTGAAAGTCAGGTACATCAGGTCCATAAACAACAGTTCTTATAGCAGACTGAAAGTCAGGTACAACAGGTCCATAAACAACAGATCTTTTAGCAGACTGAAAGTGAGGTACATCAGGTCCATAAACAACATCTTATAGCAGACTGAAAGTCATGTGCAACATGTCCATAAAAAACAGATCTTATAGCAGACTGAAAGTCAGGTACATCAGGTCCATAAACAACAGTTCTTATAGCAGACTGAAAGTCAGGTACATCAGGTCCATAAACAACAGGTCTTATAGCAGACTGAAAGTCAGGTACATCAGGTCTTATAAACAACAGTTCTTATAGCAGACTGAAAGTCAGGTTCAAGTATATCAGATCTTATAGCAGACTAAGAGTCAGGTACATCAGGTCTTATAGCAGACTGAAATTCAAGTATATCAGATCTTATAGCAGATTGATAGGTCCAGGTACAACAGGTCTTATAGCAGACTGAAAGTCAAGTACATCAGGTCCATTAACAATAGGTCTTATAGCAGACTGAAAGTCATGTAGTTCAGGTCCATAAACAACAGTTCTTATAGCAGACTGAAAGTCAGGTACAACAGGTCCATAAACAACAGATCTTATAGCAGACTGAAAGTCAGGTACATCATGTACATAAACAACATTTTATAGCAGACTGAAAGTCAGGTACATCAGGTCCATAAACAACAGATCTTATAGCAGACTGAAAGTCAGGTACATCAGGTCCATAAACAACAGATCTTATAGCAGACTGAAAGTCAGGTACATCAGGTACATAAACAACAGTTTTATAGCAGACTGAAAGTCAGGTACATCAGGTCCATAAACAACATCTTATAGCAGACTGAAAGTCAGGTACATCAGATTCATAAACAACAGGTCTTAAAGCAGACTGAAAGTCAGGTACATCAGGTCCATAAACAACAGATATTACAGCAGACTGAAAGTCATATACATCACGTCCATAAACAACAGATCTTATAGCAGACTCAAAGTCAGGTACAACAAATGCATAAACAAAAGGTCTTATGGCAAACTGAAAGTAAGGTATATCAGGTCCATAAACAACAGGTCTTATAGCAGACTGAAAGTCAGGTACATCAGGTCCATAAACAACAGTTTTATAGCAGACTGAAAGTCAGGTACAACAGGTCCATAAACAACAGATCTTATAGCAGACTGAAAGTCAGGTACATCAGGTCCATAAACAACAGATCTTATAGCAGACTGAAAGTCAGGTACATCAGGTCCATAAACAACAGATCTTATAGCAGACTGAAAGTCAGGTACATCAGGTCCATAAACAACAGATCTTATAGCAGACTGAAAGTCAGGTACATCAGGTCCATAAACAACAGATCTTATAGCAGACTGAAAGTCAGGTACATCAGGTCCATAAACAACAGGTCTTATAGCAGACTGAAAGTCAGGTACATCAGGTCCATAAACAACAGATCTTATAGCAGACTGAAAGTCAGGTACATCAGGTCCATAAACAACAGATCTTATAGCAGACTGAAAGTCAGGTACATCAGGTCCATAAACAACAGGTCTTATAGCAGACTGAAAGTCAGGTACATCAGGTCCATAAACAACAGATCTTATAGCAGACTGAAAGTCAGGTACATCAGGTCCATAAACAACAGTCTTATAGCAGACTGAAAGTCAGGTACATCAGGTCCATAAACAACAGATCTTATAGCAGACTGAAAGTCAGGTACATCAGGTCCATAAACAACAGGTCTTATAGCAGACTGAAAGTCAGGTACATCAGGTCCATAAACAACAGATCTTATAGCAGACTGAAAGTCAGGTACATCAGGTCCATAAACAACAGTTCTTATAGCAGACTGAAAGTCAGGTACATCAGGTCCATAAACAACAGGTCTTATAGCAGACTGAAAGTCAGGTACATCAGGTCCATAAACAACAGTCTTATAGCAGACTGAAAGTCAGGTACATCAGGTCCATAAACAACAGATCTTAGACTGAAAGTCAGGTACATCAGGTCCATAAACAACAGGTCTTATAGCAGACTGAAAGTCAGGTACATCAGGTCCATAAACAGACAGATCTTATAGCAGACTGAAAGTCAGGTACATCAGGTCCATAAACAACAGGTCTTATAGCAGACTGAAAGTCAGGTACATCAGGTCCATAAACAACAGGTCTTATAGCAGACTGAAAGTCAGGTACATCAGGTCCATAAACAACAGATCTTATAGCAGACTGAAAGTCAGGTACATCAGGTCCATAAACAACAGATCTTATAGCAGACTGAAAGTCAGGTACATCAGGTCCATAAACAACAGATCTTATAGCAGACTGAAAGTCAGGTACATCAGGTCCATAAACAACAGATCTTATAGCAGACTGAAAGTCAGGTACATCAGGTCCATAAACAACAGTTCTTATAGCAGACTGAAAGTCAGGTACATCAGGTCCATAAACAACAGATCTTATAGCAGACTGAAAGTCAGGTACATCAGGTCCATAAACAACAGGTCTTATAGCAGACTGAAAGTCAGGTACATCAGGTCCATAAACAACAGATCTTATAGCAGACTGAAAGTCAGGTACATCAGGTCCATAAACAACAGTTCTTATAGCAGACTGAAAGTCAGGTACATCAGGTCCATAAACAACAGGTCTTATAGCAGACTGAAAGTCAGGTACAACAGGTCCATAAACAACAGGTCTTATAGCAGACTGAAAGTCAGGTACATCAGGTCCATAAACAACAGTTCTTATAGCAGACTGAAAGTCAGGTACATCAGGTCCATAAACAACAGATCTTATAGCAGACTGAAAGTCAGGTACATCAGGTCCATAAACAACAGGTCTTATAGCAGACTGAAAGTCAGGTACATCAGGTCCATAAACAACAGATCTTATAGCAGACTGAAAGTCAGGTACATCAGGTCCATAAACAACAGGTCTTATAGCAGACTGAAAGTCAGGTACATCAGGTCCATAAACAACAGGTCTTATAGCAGACTGAAAGTCAGGTACATCAGGTCCATAAACAACAGGTCTTATAGCAGACTGAAAGTCAGGTACATCAGGTCCATAAACAACAGATCTTATAGCAGACTGAAAGTCAGGTACATCAGGTCCATAAACAACAGGTCTTATAGCAGACTGAAAGTCAGGTACATCAGGTCCATAAACAACAGGTCTTATAGCAGACTGAAAGTCAGGTACATCAGGTCCATAAACAACAGTTCTTATAGCAGACTGAAAGTCAGGTACATCAGGTCCATAAACAACAGGTCTTATAGCAGACTGAAAGTCAGGTACATCATGTCCATAAACAACAGATCTTATAGCAGACTGAAAGTCATGTACATCATGTCCATAAACAACATCTTATAGCAGACTGAAAGTCAGGTACATCAGGTCCATAAACAACAGGTCTTAAAGAAGACTGAAAAGCAGGTACATCAGGTCCATAAACAACAGATCTTATAGCAGACTGAAAGTCAGGTACATCAGGTCCATAAACAACAGTTCTTATAGCAGACTGAAAGTCAGGTACATCAGGTCCATAAACAGGTACATCAGGTCTTATAGCAGACTGAAAGTCAGGTACATCAGGTCCATAAACAACAGGTCTTATAGCAGACTGAAAGTCAGGTACATCAGGTCCATAAACAACAGGTCTTATAGCAGACTGAAAGTCAGGTACATCAGGTCCATAAACAACAGATCTTATAGCAGACTGAAAGTCAGGTACATCAGGTCCATAAACAACAGTTCTTATAGCAGACTGAAAGTCAGGTACATCAGGTCCATAAACAACAGGTCTTATAGCAGACTGAAAGTCAGGTACATCAGGTCTTATAGCAGACTGAAATTCAAGTATATCAGATCTTATAGCAGATTGATATTCAGGTACATCAGGTCTTATAGCAGACTGAAAGTCAGGTACATCAGGTCCATAAACAACAGGTCTCATAGCAGACTGAAAAACAGGTACATCAGGTTCATAAACAACAGTTCTTATAGCAGACTGAACATCAGGTACAACAGGTCCATAAACAACAGATCTTATAGCAGACTGAAAGTCAGTTACATCATGTCCATAAACAACATCTTATAGCAGACTGAAAGTCATGTGCATCATGTCCATAAAAAACAGATCTTATAGCAGACTGAAAGTCAGGTACATCAGGTCCATAAACAACAGATCTTATAGCAGACTGAAAGTCAGGTACATCAGGTCCATAAACAACAGATCTTATAGCAGACTGAAAGTCAGGTACATCAGGTCCATAAACAACAGATCTTATAGCAGACTGAAAGTCAGGTACATCAGGTCCATAAACAACAGTCTTATAGCAGACTGAAAGTCAGGTACATCAGGTCCATAAACAACAGGTCTTATAGCAGACTGAAAGTCAGGTACATCAGGTCCATAAACAACAGGTCTTATAGCAGACTGAAAGTCAGGTACATCAGGTCCATAAACAACAGATCTTATAGCAGACTGAAAGTCAGGTACATCAGGTCCATAAACAACAGTTCTTATAGCAGACTGAAAGTCAGGTACATCAGGTCCATAAACAACAGGTCTTATAGCAGACTGAAAGTCAGGTACATCAGGTCCATAAACAACAGGTACATTCTTATAGCAGACTGAAAGTCAGGTACATCAGGTCCATAAACAACAGGTCTTATAGCAGACTGAAAGTCAGGTACATCAGGTCCATAAACAACAGATCTTATAGCAGACTGAAAGTCAGGTACATCAGGTCCATAAACAACAGATCTTATAGCAGACTGAAAGTCAGGTACATCAGGTCCATAAAAACAGATCTTATAGCAGACTGAAAGTCAGGTACATCAGGTCCATAAACAACAGGTCTTATAGCAGACTGAAAGTCAGGTACATCAGGTCCATAAACAACAGATCTTATAGCAGACTGAAAGTCAGGTACATCAGGTCCATAAACAACAGATCTTATAGCAGACTGAAAGTCAGGTACATCAGGTCCATAAACAACAGGTCTTATAGCAGACTGAAAGTCAGGTACATCAGGTCCATAAACAACAGATCTTATAGCAGACTGAAAGTCAGGTACATCAGGTCCATAAACAACAGTTCTTATAGCAGACTGAAAGTCAGGTACATCAGGTCCATAAACAACAGATCTTATAGCAGACTGAAAGTCAGGTACATCAGGTCCATAAACAACAGATCTTATAGCAGACTGAAAGTCAGGTACATCAGGTCCATAAACAACAGGTCTTATAGCAGACTGAAAGTCAGGTACATCAGGTCCATAAACAACAGGTCTTATAGCAGACTGAAAGTCAGGTACATCAGGTCCATAAACAACAGATCTTATAGCAGACTGAAAGTCAGGTACATCAGGTCCATAAACAACAGTTCTTATAGCAGACTGAAAGTCAGGTACAACAGGTCCATAAACAACAGGTCTTATAGCAGACTGAAAGTCAGGTACATCAGGTCCATAAACAACAGGTCTTATAGCAGACTGAAAGTCAGGTACATCAGGTCCATAAACAACAGTTCTTATAGCAGACTGAAAGTCAGGTACATCAGGTCCATAAACAACAGGTCTTATAGCAGACTGAAAGTCAGGTACATCAGGTCCATAAACAACAGTTTATAGCAGACTGAAAGTCAGGTACATCAGGTCCATAAACAACAGATCTTATAGCAGACTGAAAGTCAGGTACATCAGGTCCATAAACAACAGTCATCTTATAGCAGACTGAAAGTCAGGTACATCAGGTCCATAAACAACAGATCTTATAGCAGACTGAAAGTCAGGTACATCAGGTCCATAAACAACAGATCTTATAGCAGACTGAAAGTCAGGTACATCAGGTCCATAAACAACAGATCTTATAGCAGACTGAAAGTCAGGTACATCAGGTCCATAAACAACAGGTCTTATAGCAGACTGAAAGTCAGGTACATCAGGTCCATAAACAACAGATCTTATAGCAGACTGAAAGTCAGGTACATCAGGTCCATAAACAACAGATCTTATAGCAGACTGAAAGTCAGGTACATCAGGTCCATAAACAACAGGTCTTATAGCAGACTGAAAGTCAGGTACATCAGGTCCATAAACAACAGGCAGACTTATAGCAGAGACTGAAAGTCAGGTACATCAGGTCCATAAACAACAGATCTTATAGCAGACTGAAAGTCAGGTACATCAGGTCCATAAACAACAGATCTTATAGCAGACTGAAAGTCAGGTACATCAGGTCCATAAACAACAGATCTTATAGCAGACTGAAAGTCAGGTACATCAGGTCCATAAACAACAGATCTTATAGCAGACTGAAAGTCAGGTACATCAGGTCCATAAACAACAGATCTTATAGCAGACTGAAAGTCAGGTACATCAGGTAAACAACATCTTATAGCAGACTGAAAGTCAGGTACATCAGGTCCATAGCAGACTGAAAGTCAGGTACATCAGGTCCATAAACAACAGGTCTTATAGCAGACTGAAAGTCAGGTACAACAGGTCCATAAACAACAGGTCTTATAGCAGACTGAAAGTCAGGTACATCAGGTCCATAAACAACAGGTCTTATAGCAGACTGAAAGTCAGGTACATCAGGTCCATAAACAACAGGTCTTATAGCAGACTGAAAGTCAGGTACATCAGGTCCATAAACAACAGATCTTATAGCAGACTGAAAGTCAGGTACATCAGGTCCATAAACAACAGATCTTATAGCAGACTGAAAGTCAGGTACAACAGGTCCATAAACAACAGGTCTTATAGCAGACTGAAAGTCAGGTACATCAGGTCCATAAACAACAGATCTTATAGCAGACTGAAAGTCAGGTACATCAGGTCCATAAACAACAGGTCTTATAGCAGACTGAAAGTCAGGTACATCAGGTCCATAAACAACAGATCTTATAGCAGACTGAAAGTCAGGTACATCAGGTCCATAAACAACAGATCTTATAGCAGACTGAAAGTCAGGTACATCAGGTCCATAAACAACAGATCTTATAGCAGACTGAAAGTCAGGTACATCAGGTCCATAAACAACAGGTCTTATAGCAGACTGAAAGTCAGGTACATCAGGTCCATAAACAACAGGTCTTATAGCAGACTGAAAGTCAGGTACATCAGGTCCATAAACAACAGATCTTATAGCAGACTGAAAGTCAGGTACATCAGGTCCATAAACAACAGTTCTTATAGCAGACTGAAAGTCAGGTACAACAGGTCCATAAACAACAGGTCTTATAGCAGACTGAAAGTCAGGTACATCAGGTCCATAAACAACAGGTCTTATAGCAGACTGAAAGTCAGGTACATCAGGTCCATAAACAACAGATCTTATAGCAGACTGAAAGTCAGGTACATCAGGTCCATAAACAACAGGTCCATCTTTATAGCAGACTGAAAGTCAGGTACATCAGGTCCATAAACAACAGGTCTTATAGCAGACTGAAAGTCAGGTACATCAGGTCCATAAACAACAGATCTTATAGCAGACTGAAAGTCAGGTACATCAGGTCCATAAACAACAGGTCTTATAGCAGACTGAAAGTCAGGTACATCAGGTCCATAAACAACAGATCTTATAGCAGACTGAAAGTCAGGTACATCAGGTCCATAAACAACAGTTCTTATAGCAGACTGAAAGTCAGGTACATCAGGTCCATAAACAACATCTTATAGCAGACTGAAAGTCAGGTACATCAGGTCCATAAACAACAGGTCTTAAAGCAGACTGAAAGTCAGGTACATCAGGTCCATAAACAACAGATCTTATAGCAGACTGAAAGTCAGGTACAGGTCCATAAACAACAGTTCTTATAGCAGACTGAAAGTCAGGTACAACAGGTCCATAAACAGTAGGTCTTATAGCAGACTGAAAGTCAGGTACATCAGGTCCATAAACAACAGGTCTTATAGCAGACTGAAAGTCAGGTACATCAGGTCCATAAACAACAGATCTTATAGCAGACTGAAAGTCAGGTACATCAGGTCCATAAACAACAGGTCTTATAGCAGACTGAAAGTCAGGTACATCAGGTCCATAAACAACAGATCTTATAGCAGACTGAAAGTCAGGTACATCAGGTCCATAAACAACAGGTCTTATAGCAGACTGAAAGTCAGGTACATCAGGTCCATAAACAACAGGTCTTATAGCAGACTGAAAGTCAGGTACATCAGGTCCATAAACAACAGGTCTTATAGCAGACTGAAAGTCAGGTACATCAGGTCCATAAACAACAGGTCTTATAGCAGACTGAAAGTCAGGTACATCAGGTCCATAAACAACAGATCTTATAGCAGACTGAAAGTCAGGTACATCAGGTCCATAAACAACAGTTCTTATAGCAGACTGAAAGTCAGGTACATCAGGTCCATAAACAACAGGTCTTATAGCAGACTGAAAGTCAGGTACATCAGGTCCATAAACAACAGATCTTATAGCAGACTGAAAGTCAGGTACATCAGGTCCATAAACAACAGGTCTTATAGCAGACTGAAAGTCAGGTACATCAGGTCCATAAACAACAGGTCTTATAGCAGACTGAAAGTCAGGTACATCAGGTCCATAAACAACAGATATAGCAGACTGAAATTCAGGTATATCAGATCTTATAGCAGACTGAAATTCAGGTACATCAGGTCTAAACAACATAGCAGACTGAAAGTCAGGTACATCAGGTTCATAAACAACAGGTCTTATAGCAGACTGAAAGTCAGGTACATCAGGTCCATAAACAACAGGTCTTATAGCAGACTGAAAGTCAGGTACAACAGGTCCATAAACAACAGATCTTATAGCAGACTGAAAGTCAGGTACATCATGTACATAAACAACATCTTATAGCAGACTGAAAGTCAGGTACATCAGGTCCATAAACAACAGATCTTATAGCAGACTGAAAGTCAGGTACATCAGGTCCATAAACAACAGATCTTATAGCAGACTGAAAGTCAGGTACATCAGGTCCATAAACAACAGATCTTATAGCAGACTGAAAGTCAGGTACATCAGGTCCATAAACAACAGATCTTATAGCAGACTGAAAGTCAGGTACATCAGGTCCATAAACAACAGTTCTTATAGCAGACTGAAAGTCAGGTACAACAGGTCCATAAACAACAGGTCTTATAGCAGACTGAAAGTCAGGTACATCAGGTCCATAAACAACAGTCTTATAGCAGACTGAAAGTCAGGTACATCAGGTCCATAAACAACAGATCTTATAGCAGACTGAAAGTCAGGTACATCAGGTCCATAAACAACAGATCTTATAGCAGACTGAAAGTCAGGTACATCATGTACATAAACAACAGCTTATAGCAGACTGAAAGTCAGGTACATCAGGTCCATAAACAACAGATCTTATAGCAGACTGAAAGTCAGGTACATCAGGTCCATAAACAACAGATCTTATAGCAGACTGAAAGTCAGGTACATCATGTCCATAAACAACATCTTATAGCAGACTGAAAGTCAGGTACATCAGGTCCATAAACAACAGGTCTTATAGCAGACTGAAAGTCAGGTACATCAGGTCCATAAACAACAGATCTTATAGCAGACTGAAAGTCAGGTACATCAGGTCCATAAACAACAGTTCTTATAGCAGACTGAAAGTCAGGTACATCAGGTCCATAAACAACAGGTCTTATAGCAGACTGAAAGTCAGGTACATCAGGTCCATAAACAACAGATCTTATAGCAGACTGAAAGTCAGGTACATCAGGTCCATAAACAACAGGTCTTATAGCAGACTGAAAGTCAGGTACATCAGGTCCATAAACAACAGATCTTATAGCAGACTGAAAGTCAGGTACATCAGGTCCATAAACAACAGATCTTATAGCAGACTGAAAGTCAGGTACATCAGGTCCATAAACAACAGATCTTATAGCAGACTGAAAGTCAGGTACATCAGGTCCATAAACAACAGATCTTATAGCAGACTGAAAGTCAGGTACATCAGGTCCATAAACAACAGATCTTATAGCAGACTGAAAGTCAGGTACATCAGGTCCATAAACAACAGGTCTTATAGCAGACTGAAAGTCAGGTACATCAGGTCCATAAACAACAGATCTTATAGCAGACTGAAAGTCAGGTACATCAGGTCCATAAACAACAGGTCTTATAGCAGACTGAAAGTCAGGTACATCAGGTCCATAAACAACAGGTCTTATAGCAGACTGAAAGTCAGGTACTGATAAGATCTTATAGCAGACTGAAAGTCAGGTACAGGTCCATAAACAACAGGTCTTATAGCAGACTGAAAGTCAGGTACATCAGGTCCATAAACAACAGATCTTATAGCAGACTGAAAGTCAGGTACATCAGGTCCATAAACAACAGTCTTATAGCAGACTGAAAGTCAGGTACATCAGGTCCATAAACAACAGTCTTATAGCAGACTGAAAGTCAGGTACATCAGGTCCATAAACAACAGTCTTATAGCAGACTGAAAGTCAGGTACATCAGGTCCATAAACAACAGGTCTTATAGCAGACTGAAAGTACAGGTACAAACAGGCAGACTGAAAGTCAGGTACATATAAACAACAGATCTTATAGCAGACTGAAAGTCAGGTACATCAGGTCCATAAACAACAGTTCTTATAGCAGACTGAAAGTCAGGTACATCAGGTCCATAAACAACAGGTCTTATAGCAGACTGAAAGTCAGGTACATCAGGTCCATAAACAACAGATCTTATAGCAGACTGAAAGTCAGGTACATCAGGTCCATAAACAACAGATCTTATAGCAGACTGAAAGTCAGGTACATCAGGTCCATAAACAACAGTTCTTATAGCAGACTGAAAGTCAGGTACAACAGGTCCATAAACAACAGGTCTTATAGCAGACTGAAAGTCAGGTACATCAGGTCCATAAACAGACTGAAATTCAGTATATCAGATCTTATAGCAGATTGATATTCAGGTACATCAGGTCTTATAGCAGACTGAAAGTCAGGTACATCAGGTTCATAAACAACAGGTCTTATAGCAGACTGAAAAGGTTCATAAACAACAGGTACATCAGGTTCATAAACAACATAAACAGTCTTATAGCAGACTGAAATCAGGTACAACAGGTCCATAAACAACAGATCTTATAGCAGACTGAAAGTCAGGTACATCAGGTCCATAAACAACATCTTATAGCAGACTGAAAGTCAGGTACAACAGGTCCATAAACAACAGATCTTATAGCAGACTGAAAGTCAGGTACATCAGGTCCATAAACAACAGATCTTATAGCAGACTGAAAGTCAGGTACAACAGGTCCATAAACAACAGGTCTTATAGCAGACTGAAAGTCAGGTACATCAGGTCCATTAACAACAGTTTTTATAGCAGACTGAAAGTCAGGTACATCAGGTCCATAAACAACAGTTTTATAGCAGACTGAAAGTCAGGTACATCAGGTCCATAAACAACATCTTATAGCAGACTGAAAGTCAGGTACATCAGGTCCATAAACAACAGGTCTTAAAGAAGACTGAAAATCAGGTACATCAGGTCCATAAACAACAGATCTTATAGCAGACTGAAAGTCAGGTACATCAGGTCCATAAACAACAGTTCTTATAGCAGACTGAAAGTCAGGTACAATAGGTCCATAAGCAGTAGGTCTTATAGCAGACTGAAAGTCAGGTACAACAGGTCCATAAACAACAGGTCTTATAGCAGACTGAAAGTCAGGTACATCAGGTCCATAAACAACAGTTTTTATAGCAGACTGAAAGTCAGGTACATCAGGTCCATAAACAACAGATCTTATAGCAGACTGAAAGTCAGGTACATCAGGTTCATAAACAACAGTTTTTATAGCAGACTGAAAGTCAGGTACATCAGGTCCATAAACAACAGATCTTATAGCAGACTGAAAGTCAGGTACATCAGGTCCATAAACAACAGATCTTATAGCAGACTGAAAGTCAGGTACATCAGGTCCATAAACAACAGATCTTATAGCAGACTGAAAGTCAGGTACATCAGGTCCATAAACAACAGATCTTATAGCAGACTGAAAGTCAGGTACATCATGTACATAAACAACATCTTATTGCAGACTGAAAGTCAGGTACATCAGGTCCATAAACAACAGATCTTATAGCAGACTGAAAGTCAGGTACATCAGGTCCATAAACAACAGGTCTTATAGCAGACTGAAAGTCAGGTACATCAGGTCCATAAACAACAGGTCTTATAGCAGACTGAAAGTCAGGTACATCAGGTCCATAAACAACAGTCTTATAGCAGACTGAAAGTCAGGTACATCAGGTCCATAAACAACAGTCTTATAGCAGACTGAAAGTCAGGTACATCAGGTCCATAAACAACAGATCTTATAGCAGACTGAAAGTCAGGTACATCAGGTCCATAAACAACAGATCTTATAGCAGACTGAAAGTCAGGTACATCAGGTCCATAAACAACAGGTCTTATAGCAGACTGAAAGTCAGGTACATCAGGTCCATAAACAACAGGTCTTATAGCAGACTGAAAGTCAGGTACATCAGGTCCATAAACAACAGTTCTTATAGCAGACTGAAAGTCAGGTACATCAGGTCCATAAACAACAGATCTTATAGCAGACTGAAAGTCAGGTACATCAGGTCCATAAACAACAGGTCTTATAGCAGACTGAAAGTCAGGTACATCAGGTCCATAAACAACAGATCTTATAGCAGACTGAAAGTCAGGTACATCAGGTCCATAAACAACAGGTCTTATAGCAGACTGAAAGTCAGGTACATCAGGTCCATAAACAACAGGTCTTATAGCAGACTGAAAGTCAGGTACATCAGGTCCATAAACAACAGTTCTTATAGCAGACTGAAAGTCAGGTACAACAGGTCCATAAACAACAGGTCTTATAGCAGACTGAAAGTCAGGTACATCAGGTCCATAAACAACAGATCTTATAGCAGACTGAAAGTCAGGTACATCAGGTCCATAAACAACAGTTTTATAGCAGACTGAAAGTCAGGTACATCAGGTCCATAAACAACAGATCTTATAGCAGACTGAAAGTCAGGTACATCAGGTCCATAAACAACAGTTCTTATAGCAGACTGAAAGTCAGGTACATCAGGTCCATAAACAACAGATCTTATAGCAGACTGAAAGTCAGGTACATCATGTCCATAAACAACATCTTATAGCAGACTGAAAGTCAAGTACATCAGGTCTATTAACAATAGGTCTTATAGCAGACTGAAAGTCATGTAGTTCAGGTCCATAAACAACAGATCTTATAGCAGACTGAAAGTCAGGTACATCAGGTCCATAAACAACAGGTCTTATAGCAGACTGAAAGTCAGGTACATCAGGTCCATAAACAACAGGTCTTATAGCAGACTGAAAGTCAGGTACATCAGGTCCATAAACAACAGGTCTTATAGCAGACTGAAAGTCAGGTACATCAGGTCCATTAGCAACAGGTCTTATAGCAGACTGAAAGTCAGGTACATAAGGTCCATAAAAAACAGGTCCTAAAGAAGACTGAAAGTCATGTAAATCAGGTTCATAAACAACAATTTTTATAGCAGACTGAAAGTCAGGTACATCAGGTCCATAAACAACAGGTCTTATAGCAGACTGAAAGTCAGGTACATCAGGTCCATAAACAACAGGTCTTATAGCAGACTGAAAGTCAGGTACATCAGGTCCATAAACAACAGGTCTTATAGCAGACTGAAAGTCAGGTACATCAGGTCCATAAACAACAGGTCTTATAGCAGACTGAAAGTCAGGTACATCAGGTCCATAAACAACAGGTCTTATAGCAGACTGAAAGTCAGGTACATCAGGTCCATAAACAACAGGTCTTATAGCAGACTGAAAGTCAGGTACATCAGGTCCATAAACAACAGGTCTTATAGCAGACTGAAAGTCAGGTACATCAGGTCCATAAACAACAGGTCTTATAGCAGACTGAAAGTCAGGTACATCAGGTCCATAAACAACAGATCTTATAGCAGACTGAAAGTCAGGTACATCAGGTCCATAAACAACAGGTCTTATAGCAGACTGAAAGTCAGGTACATCAGGTCCATAAACAACAGTCTTATAGCAGACTGAAAGTCAGGTACATCAGGTCCATAAACAACAGGTCTTATAGCAGACTGAAAGTCAGGTACATCAGGTCCATAAACAACAGGTCTTATAGCAGACTGAAAGTCAGGTACATCAGGTCCATAAACAACAGTTCTTATAGCAGACTGAAAGTCAGGTACATCAGGTCCATAAACAACAGGTCTTATAGCAGACTGAAAGTCAGGTACATCAGGTCCATAAACAACAGTTCTTATAGCAGACTGAAAGTCAGGTACATCAGGTCCATAAACAACAGGTCTTATAGCAGACTGAAAGTCAGGTACATCAGGTCCATAAACAACAGGTCTTATAGCAGACTGAAAGTCAGGTACATCAGGTCCATAAACAACAGATCTTATAGCAGACTGAAAGTCAGGTACATCAGGTCCATAAACAACAGTTCTTATAGCAGACTGAAAGTCAGGTACATCAGGTCCATAAACAACATCTTATAGCAGACTGAAAGTCAGGTACATCAGGTCCATAAACAACAGGTCTTATAGCAGACTGAAAGTCAGGTACATCAGGTCCATAAACAACAGATCTTATAGCAGACTGAAAGTCAGGTACATCAGGTCCATAAACAACAGTTCTTATAGCAGACTGAAAGTCAGGTACAACAGGTCCATAAACAACAGTCTTATAGCAGACTGAAAGTCAGGTAGGTCCATAAACAACAGATCTTATAGCAGACTGAAAGTCAGGTACAACAGGTCCATAAACAACAGGTCTTATAGCAGACTGAAAGTCAGGTACATCAGGTCCATAAACAACAGGTCTTATAGCAGACTGAAAGTCAGGTACATCAGGTCCATAAACAACAGTTCTTATAGCAGACTGAAAGTCAGGTACATCAGGTCCATAAACAACAGATCTTATAGCAGACTGAAAGTCAGGTACATCAGGTCCATAAACAACAGGTCTTATAGCAGACTGAAAGTCAGGTACATCAGGTCCATAAACAACAGATCTTATAGCAGACTGAAAGTCAGGTACATCAGGTCCATAAACAACAGTTCTTATAGCAGACTGAAAGTCAGGTACATCAGGTCCATAAACAACAGGTCTTATAGCAGACTGAAAGTCAGGTACATCAGGTCCATAAACAACAGGTCTTATAGCAGACTGAAAGTCAGGTACATCAGGTCCATAAACAACAGATCTTATAGCAGACTGAAAGTCAGGTACATCAGGTCCATAAACAACAGATCTTATAGCAGACTGAAAGTCAGGTACATCAGGTCCATAAACAACAGGTCTTATAGCAGACTGAAAGTCAGGTACATCAGGTCCATAAACAACAGGTCTTATAGCAGACTGAAAGTCAGGTACATCAGGTCCATAAACAACAGGTCTTATAGCAGACTGAAAGTCAGGTACATCAGGTCCATAAACAACAGATCTTATAGCAGACTGAAAGTCAGGTACATCAGGTCCATAAACAACAGTTCTTATAGCAGACTGAAAGTCAGGTACATCAGGTCCATAAACAACAGGTCTTATAGCAGACTGAAAGTCAGGTACATCAGGTCCATAAACAACAGGTCTTATAGCAGACTGAAAGTCAGGTACATCAGGTCCATAAACAACAGTTCTTATAGCAGACTGAAAGTCAGGTACATCAGGTCCATAAACAACAGATCTTATAGCAGACTGAAAGTCAGGTACATCAGGTCCATAAACAACAGGTCTTATAGCAGACTGAAAGTCAGGTACATCAGGTCCATAAACAACAGATCTTATAGCAGACTGAAAGTCAGGTACATCAGGTCCATAAACAACAGATCTTATAGCAGACTGAAAGTCAGGTACATCAGGTCCATAAACAACAGATCTTATAGCAGACTGAAAGTCAGGTACATCAGGTCCATAAACAACAGTTCTTATAGCAGACTGAAAGTCAGGTACATCAGGTCCATAAACAACAGGTCTTATAGCAGACTGAAAGTCAGGTACATCAGGTCCATAAACAACAGATCTTATAGCAGACTGAAAGTCAGGTACATCAGGTCCATAAACAACAGTTCTTATAGCAGACTGAAAGTCAGGTACATCAGGTCCATAAACAACAGGTCTTATAGCAGACTGAAAGTCAGGTACATCAGGTCCATAAACAACAGGTCTTATAGCAGACTGAAAGTCAGGTACATCAGGTCCATAAACAACAGGTCTTATAGCAGACTGAAAGTCAGGTACATCAGGTCCATAAACAACAGGTCTTATAGCAGACTGAAAGTCAGGTACATCAGGTCCATAAACAACAGTTCTTATAGCAGACTGAAAGTCAGGTACATCAGGTCCATAAACAACAGGTCTTATAGCAGACTGAAAGTCAGGTACATCAGGTCCATAAACAACAGATCTTATAGCAGACTGAAAGTCAGGTACATCAGGTCCATAAACAACAGGTCTTATAGCAGACTGAAAGTCAGGTACATCAGGTCCATAAACAACAGATCTTATAGCAGACTGAAAGTCAGGTACATCAGGTCCATAAACAACAGTTCTTATAGCAGACTGAAAGTCAGGTACATCAGGTCCATAAACAACAGGTCTTATAGCAGACTGAAAGTCAGGTACATCAGGTCCATAAACAACAGTTCTTATAGCAGACTGAAAGTCAGGTACATCAGGTCCATAAACAACAGATCTTATAGCAGACTGAAAGTCAGGTACATCAGGTCCATAAACAACAGGTCTTATAGCAGACTGAAAGTCAGGTACATCAGGTCCATAAACAACAGGTCTTATAGCAGACTGAAAGTCAGGTACATCAGGTCCATAAACAACAGATCTTATAGCAGACTGAAAGTCAGGTACATCAGGTCCATAAACAACAGTTCTTATAGCAGACTGAAAGTCAGGTACATCAGGTCCATAAACAACAGGTCTTATAGCAGACTGAAAGTCAGGTACATCAGGTCCATAAACAACAGGTCTTATAGCAGACTGAAAGTCAGGTACATCAGGTCCATAAACAACAGTTCTTATAGCAGACTGAAAGTCAGGTACATCAGGTCCATAAACAACAGGTCTTATAGCAGACTGAAAGTCAGGTACATCAGGTCCATAAACAACAGGTCTTATAGCAGACTGAAAGTCAGGTACATCAGGTCCATAAACAACAGATCTTATAGCAGACTGAAAGTCAGGTACATCAGGTCCATAAACAACAGTTCTTATAGCAGACTGAAAGTCAGGTACATCAGGTCCATAAACAACAGATCTTATAGCAGACTGAAAGTCAGGTACATCAGGTCCATAAACAACAGGTCTTATAGCAGACTGAAAGTCAGGTACATCAGGTCCATAAACAACAGGTCTTATAGCAGACTGAAAGTCAGGTACATCAGGTCCATAAACAACAGTTCTTATAGCAGACTGAAAGTCAGGTACATCAGGTCCATAAACAACAGGTCTTATAGCAGACTGAAAGTCAGGTACATCAGGTCCATAAACAACAGGTCTTATAGCAGACTGAAAGTCAGGTACATCAGGTCCATAAACAACAGATCTTATAGCAGACTGAAAGTCAGGTACATCAGGTCCATAAACAACAGATCTTATAGCAGACTGAAAGTCAGGTACATCAGGTACCATAAACAACAGTCTTATAGCAGACTGAAAGTCAGGTACATCAGGTCCATAAACAACAGGTCTTATAGCAGACTGAAAGTCAGGTACATCAGGTCCATAAACAACAGATCTTATAGCAGACTGAAAGTCAGGTACATCAGGTCCATAAACAACAGATCTTATAGCAGACTGAAAGTCAGGTACATCAGGTCCATAAACAACAGGTCTTATAGCAGACTGAAAGTCAGGTACATCAGGTCCATAAACAACAGGTCTTATAGCAGACTGAAAGTCAGGTACATCAGGTCCATAAACAACAGGTCTTATAGCAGACTGAAAGTCAGGTACATCAGGTCCATAAACAACAGATCTTATAGCAGACTGAAAGTCAGGTACATCAGGTCCATAAACAACAGATCTTATAGCAGACTGAAAGTCAGGTACATCAGGTCCATAAACAACAGGTCTTATAGCAGACTGAAAGTCAGGTACATCAGGTCCATAAACAACAGATCTTATAGCAGACTGAAAGTCAGGTACATCAGGTCCATAAACAACAGTTCTTATAGCAGACTGAAAGTCAGGTACATCAGGTCCATAAACAACAGGTCTTATAGCAGACTGAAAGTCAGGTACATCAGGTCCATAAACAACAGTTCTTATAGCAGACTGAAAGTCAGGTACATCAGGTCCATAAACAACAGGTCTTATAGCAGACTGAAAGTCAGGTACATCAGGTCCATAAACAACAGATCTTATAGCAGACTGAAAGTCAGGTACATCAGGTCCATAAACAACAGGTCTTATAGCAGACTGAAAGTCAGGTACATCAGGTCCATAAACAACAGATCTTATAGCAGACTGAAAGTCAGGTACATCAGGTCCATAAACAACAGGTCTTATAGCAGACTGAAAGTCAGGTACATCAGGTCCATAAACAACAGATCTTATAGCAGACTGAAAGTCAGGTACATCAGGTCCATAAACAACAGGTCTTATAGCAGACTGAAAGTCAGGTACATCAGGTCCATAAACAACAGGTCTTATAGCAGACTGAAAGTCAGGTACATCAGGTCCATAAACAACAGATCTTATAGCAGACTGAAAGTCAGGTACATCAGGTCCATAAACAACAGATCTTATAGCAGACTGAAAGTCAGGTACATCAGGTCCATAAACAACAGGTCTTATAGCAGACTGAAAGTCAGGTACATCAGGTCCATAAACAACAGATCTTATAGCAGACTGAAAGTCAGGTACATCAGGTCCATAAACAACAGGTCTTATAGCAGACTGAAAGTCAGGTACATCAGGTCCATAAACAACAGATCTTATAGCAGACTGAAAGTCAGGTACATCAGGTCCATAAACAACAGTTCTTATAGCAGACTGAAAGTCAGGTACATCAGGTCCATAAACAACAGGTCTTATAGCAGACTGAAAGTCAGGTACATCAGGTCCATAAACAACAGGTCTTATAGCAGACTGAAAGTCAGGTACATCAGGTCCATAAACAACAGATCTTATAGCAGACTGAAAGTCAGGTACATCAGGTCCATAAACAACAGGTCTTATAGCAGACTGAAAGTCAGGTACATCAGGTCCATAAACAACAGATCTTATAGCAGACTGAAAGTCAGGTACATCAGGTCCATAAACAACAGATCTTATAGCAGACTGAAAGTCAGGTACATCAGGTCCATAAACAACAGATCTTATAGCAGACTGAAAGTCAGGTACATCAGGTCCATAAACAACAGGTCTTATAGCAGACTGAAAGTCAGGTACATCAGGTCCATAAACAACAGATCTTATAGCAGACTGAAAGTCAGGTACATCAGGTCCATAAACAACAGTTCTTATAGCAGACTGAAAGTCAGGTACATCAGGTCCATAAACAACAGGTCTTATAGCAGACTGAAAGTCAGGTACATCAGGTCCATAAACAACAGGTCTTATAGCAGACTGAAAGTCAGGTACATCAGGTCCATAAACAACAGTTCTTATAGCAGACTGAAAGTCAGGTACATCAGGTCCATAAACAACAGGTCTTATAGCAGACTGAAAGTCAGGTACATCAGGTCCATAAACAACAGTTCTTATAGCAGACTGAAAGTCAGGTACATCAGGTCCATAAACAACAGATCTTATAGCAGACTGAAAGTCAGGTACATCAGGTCCATAAACAACAGTTCTTATAGCAGACTGAAAGTCAGGTACATCAGGTCCATAAACAACAGATCTTATAGCAGACTGAAAGTCAGGTACATCAGGTCCATAAACAACAGGTCTTATAGCAGACTGAAAGTCAGGTACATCAGGTCCATAAACAACAGATCTTATAGCAGACTGAAAGTCAGGTACATCAGGTCCATAAACAACAGTTCTTATAGCAGACTGAAAGTCAGGTACATCAGGTCCATAAACAACAGGTCTTATAGCAGACTGAAAGTCAGGTACATCAGGTCCATAAACAACAGGTCTTATAGCAGACTGAAAGTCAGGTACATCAGGTCCATAAACAACAGTTCTTATAGCAGACTGAAAGTCAGGTACATCAGGTCCATAAACAACAGGTCTTATAGCAGACTGAAAGTCAGGTACATCAGGTCCATAAACAACAGATAGCAGACTGAAAGTCAGGTACATCAGGTCCATAAACAACAGGTCTTATAGCAGACTGAAAGTCAGGTACATCAGGTCCATAAACAACAGATCTTATAGCAGACTGAAAGTCAGGTACATCAGGTCCATAAACAACAGATCTTATAGCAGACTGAAAGTCAGGTACATCAGGTCCATAAACAACAGACTCTTATAGCAGACTGAAAGTCAGGTACATCAGGTCCATAAACAACAGGTCTTATAGCAGACTGAAAGTCAGGTACATCAGGTCCATAAACAACAGGTCTTATAGCAGACTGAAAGTCAGGTACATCAGGTCCATAAACAACAGATCTTATAGCAGACTGAAAGTCAGGTACATCAGGTCCATAAACAACAGGTCTTATAGCAGACTGAAAGTCAGGTACATCAGGTCCATAAACAACAGGTCTTATAGCAGACTGAAAGTCAGGTACATCAGGTCCATAAACAACAGTTCTTATAGCAGACTGAAAGTCAGGTACATCAGGTCCATAAACAACAGGTCTTATAGCAGACTGAAAGTCAGGTACATCAGGTCCATAAACAACAGGTCTTATAGCAGACTGAAAGTCAGGTACATCAGGTCCATAAACAACAGATCTTATAGCAGACTGAAAGTCAGGTACATCAGGTCCATAAACAACAGATCTTATAGCAGACTGAAAGTCAGGTACATCAGGTCCATAAACAACAGGTCTTATAGCAGACTGAAAGTCAGGTACATCAGGTCTTATAGCAGACTGAAATTCAAGTATATCAGATCTTATAGCAGACTGAAAGTCAGGTACAGGTCTTATAGCAGACTGAAAGTCAGGTACATCAGGTCCATAAACAACAGGTCTCATAGCAGACTGAAAGTCAGGTACATCAGGTCCATAAACAACAGATCTTATAGCAGACTGAAAGTCAGGTACAACAGGTCCATAAACAACAGATCTTATAGCAGACTGAAAGTCAGGTACATCAGGTCCATAAACAACAGTTTTTATAGCAGACTGAAAGTCAGGTACAACAGGTCCATAAACAACAGATCTTATAGCAGACTGAAAGTCAGGTACATCAGGTCCATAAACAACAGATCTTATAGCAGACTGAAAGTCAGGTACAACAGGTCCATAAACAATAGGTCTTATAGCAGACTGAAAGTCAGGTACATCAGGTCCATAAACAACAGATCTTATAGCAGACTGAAAGTCAGGTACATCAGGTTCATAAACAACAGTTTTTATAGCAGACTGAAAGTCAGGTACATCAGGTCCATAAACAACATCTTATAGCAGACTGAAAGTCAGGTACATCAGGTTCATAAACAACAGGTCTTAAAGAAGACTGAAATCAGGTACATCAGGTCCATAAAGAACAGATCTTATAGGAGACTGAAAGTCATATACTTCAGGTCCATAAACAACAGTTCTTATAGCAGACTGAAAGTCAGGTACAACAGGTCCATAAGCAGTAGGTCTTATAGCAGACTGAAAGTCAGGTACAACAGGTCCATAAGCAGTAGGTCTTATAGCAGACTGAAAGTCAGGTACAACAGGTCCATAAACAACAGATCTTATAGCAGACTGAAAGTCAGGTACATCAGGTCCATAAACAACAGATCTTATAGCAGACTGAAAGTCAGGTACATCAGGTCCATAAACAACAGTCTTATAGCAGACTGAAAGTCAGGTACATCAGGTCCATAAACAACAGATCTTATAGCAGACTGAAAGTCAGGTACATCAGGTCCATAAACAACAGGTCTTAAAGAAGACTGAAAGTCAGGTACATCAGGTCCATAAACAACAGATCTTATAGCAGACTGAAAGTCAAGTACATCAGGTCCATTAACAACAGGTCTTATAGCAGACTGAAAGTCAGGTACATCAGGTCCATAAACAACAGTTCTTATAGCAGACTGAAAGTCAGGTACATCAGGTCCATAAACAACAGGTCTTATAGCAGACTGAAAGTCAGGTACATCAGGTTCATAAACAACAGGTCTTATAGCAGACTGAAAGTCAGGTACATCAGGTCCATAAACAACAGTTCTTATAGCAGACTGAAAGTCAGGTACATCAGGTTCATAAACAACAGTTTTTATAGTAGACAGAAAGTCAGGTACATCAGGTCCATAAACAACAGTCTTATAGCAGACTGAAAGTCAGGTACATCAGGTCCATAAACAACAGATCTTATAGCAGACTGAAAGTCAGGTACATCAGGTCCATAAACAACAGATCTTATAGCAGACTGAAAGTCAGGTACATCAGGTCCATAAACAACAGATCTTATAGCAGACTGAAAGTCAGGTACATCAGGTCCATAAACAACAGTTCTTATAGCAGACTGAAAGTCAGGTACATCAGGTCCATAAACAACAGGTCTTATAGCAGACTGAAAGTCAGGTACATCAGGTCCATAAACAACAGTTCTTATAGCAGACTGAAAGTCAGGTACATCAGGTCCATAAACAACAGGTCTTATAGCAGACTGAAAGTCAGGTACATCAGGTCCATAAACAACAGATCTTATAGCAGACTGAAAGTCAGGTACATCAGGTCCATAAACAACAGATCTTATAGCAGACTGAAAGTCAGGTACATCAGGTCCATAAACAACAGGTCTTATAGCAGACTGAAAGTCAGGTACATCAGGTCCATAAACAACAGGTCTTATAGCAGACTGAAAGTCAGGTACATCAGGTCCATAAACAACAGGTCTTATAGCAGACTGAAAGTCAGGTACATCAGGTCCATAAACAACAGGTCTTATAGCAGACTGAAAGTCAGGTACATCAGGTCCATAAACAACAGGTCTTATAGCAGACTGAAAGTCAGGTACATCAGGTCCATAAACAACAGATCTTATAGCAGACTGAAAGTCAGGTACATCAGGTCCATAAACAACAGGTCTTATAGCAGACTGAAAGTCAGGTACATCAGGTCCATAAACAACAGGTCTTATAGCAGACTGAAAGTCAGGTACATCAGGTCCATAAACAACAGGTCTTATAGCAGACTGAAAGTCAGGTACATCAGGTCCATAAACAACAGATCTTATAGCAGACTGAAAGTCAGGTACATCAGGTCCATAAACAACAGTTCTTATAGCAGACTGAAAGTCAGGTACATCAGGTCCATAAACAACAGGTCTTATAGCAGACTGAAAGTCAGGTACATCAGGTCCATAAACAACAGGTCTTATAGCAGACTGAAAGTCAGGTACATCAGGTCCATAAACAACAGTTCTTATAGCAGACTGAAAGTCAGGTACATCAGGTCCATAAACAACAGGTCTTATAGCAGACTGAAAGTCAGGTACATCAGGTCCATAAACAACAGGTCTTATAGCAGACTGAAAGTCAGGTACATCAGGTCCATAAACAACAGATCTTATAGCAGACTGAAAGTCAGGTACATCAGGTCCATAAACAACAGGTCTTATAGCAGACTGAAAGTCAGGTACATCAGGTCCATAAACAACAGGTCTTATAGCAGACTGAAAGTCAGGTACATCAGGTCCATAAACAACAGGTCTTATAGCAGACTGAAAGTCAGGTACATCAGGTCCATAAACAACAGGTCTTATAGCAGACTGAAAGTCAGGTACATCAGGTCCATAAACAACAGGTCTTATAGCAGACTGAAAGTCAGGTACATCAGGTCCATAAACAACAGGTCTTATAGCAGACTGAAAGTCAGGTACATCAGGTCCATAAACAACAGATCTTATAGCAGACTGAAAGTCAGGTACATCAGGTCCATAAACAACAGTTCTTATAGCAGACTGAAAGTCAGGTACATCAGGTCCATAAACAACAGGTCTTATAGCAGACTGAAAGTCAGGTACATCAGGTCCATAAACAACAGTTCTTATAGCAGACTGAAAGTCAGGTACATCAGGTCCATAAACAACAGGTCTTATAGCAGACTGAAAGTCAGGTACATCAGGTCCATAAACAACAGATCTTATAGCAGACTGAAAGTCAGGTACATCAGGTCCATAAACAACAGGTCTTATAGCAGACTGAAAGTCAGGTACATCAGGTCCATAAAGCAGACTGAAAGTATAGCAGACTGAAAGTCAGGTACATCAGGTCCATAAACAACAGGTCTTATAGCAGACTGAAAGTCAGGTACATCAGGTCCATAAACAACAGGTCTTATAGCAGACTGAAAGTCAGGTACATCAGGTCCATAAACAACAGGTCTTATAGCAGACTGAAAGTCAGGTACATCAGGTCCATAAACAACAGGTCTTATAGCAGACTGAAAGTCAGGTACATCAGGTCCATAAACAACAGGTCTTATAGCAGACTGAAAGTCAGGTACATCAGGTCCATAAACAACAGTCTTATAGCAGACTGAAAGTCAGGTACATCAGGTCCATAAACAACAGATCTTATAGCAGACTGAAAGTCAGGTACATCAGGTCCATAAACAACAGATCTTATAGCAGACTGAAAGTCAGGTACATCAGGTCCATAAACAACAGTTTTATAGCAGACTGAAAGTCAGGTACATCAGGTCCATAAACAACAGATCTTATAGCAGACTGAAAGTCAGGTACATCAGGTCCATAAACAACAGTTCTTATAGCAGACTGAAAGTCAGGTACATCAGGTCCATAAACAACAGGTCTTATAGCAGACTGAAAGTCAGGTACATCAGGTCCATAAACAACAGGTCTTATAGCAGACTGAAAGTCAGGTACATCAGGTCCATAAACAACAGATCTTATAGCAGACTGAAAGTCAGGTACATCAGGTCCATAAACAACAGTCTTATAGCAGACTGAAAGTCAGGTACATCAGGTCCATAAACAACAGGTCTTATAGCAGACTGAAAGTCAGGTACATCAGGTCCATAAACAACAGGTCTTATAGCAGACTGAAAGTCAGGTACATCAGGTCCATAAACAACAGGTCTTATAGCAGACTGAAAGTCAGGTACATCAGGTCCATAAACAACAGGTCTTATAGCAGACTGAAAGTCAGGTACATCAGGTCCATAAACAACAGATCTTATAGCAGACTGAAAGTCAGGTACATCAGGTCCATAAACAACAGATCTTATAGCAGACTGAAAGTCAGGTACATCAGGTCCATAAACAACAGGTCTTATAGCAGACTGAAAGTCAGGTACATCAGGTCCATAAACAACAGATCTTATAGCAGACTGAAAGTCAGGTACATCAGGTCCATAAACAACATCTTATAGCAGACTGAAAGTCAGGTACATCAGGTCCATAAACAACAGGTCTTATAGCAGACTGAAAGTCAGGTACATCAGGTCCATAAACAACAGGTCTTATAGCAGACTGAAAGTCAGGTACATCAGGTCCATAAACAACAGGTCTTATAGCAGACTGAAAGTCAGGTACATCAGGTCCATAAACAACAGATCTTATAGCAGACTGAAAGTCAGGTACATCAGGTCCATAAACAACAGGTCTTATAGCAGACTGAAAGTCAGGTACATCAGGTCCATAAACAACAGATCTTATAGCAGACTGAAAGTCAGGTACATCAGGTCCATAAACAACAGTTCTTATAGCAGACTGAAAGTCAGGTACATCAGGTCCATAAACAACAGGTCTTATAGCAGACTGAAAGTCAGGTACATCAGGTCCATAAACAACAGGTCTTATAGCAGACTGAAAGTCAGGTACATCAGGTCCATAAACAACAGTTCTTATAGCAGACTGAAAGTCAGGTACATCAGGTCCATAAACAACAGGTCTTATAGCAGACTGAAAGTCAGGTACATCAGGTCCATAAACAACAGTCTTATAGCAGACTGAAAGTCAGGTACATCAGGTCCATAAACAACAGGTCTTATAGCAGACTGAAAGTCAGGTACATCAGGTCCATAAACAACAGGTCTTATAGCAGACTGAAAGTCAGGTACATCAGGTCCATAAACAACAGATCTTATAGCAGACTGAAAGTCAGGTACATCAGGTCCATAAACAACAGTTCTTATAGCAGACTGAAAGTCAGGTACATCAGGTCCATAAACAACAGGTCTTATAGCAGACTGAAAGTCAGGTACATCAGGTCCATAAACAACAGGTCTTATAGCAGACTGAAAGTCAGGTACATCAGGTCCATAAACAACAGATCTTATAGCAGACTGAAAGTCAGGTACATCAGGTCCATAAACAACAGGTCTTATAGCAGACTGAAAGTCAGGTACATCAGGTCCATAAACAACAGGTCTTATAGCAGACTGAAAGTCAGGTACATCAGGTCCATAAACAACAGGTCTTATAGCAGACTGAAAGTCAGGTACATCAGGTCCATAAACAACAGCATCTTATAGCAGACTGAAAGTCAGGTACATCAGGTCCATAAACAACAGTAGCAGACTGAAAGTCAGGTACATCAGGTCCATAAACAACAGGTTTATAGCAGACTGAAAGTCAGGTACATCAGGTCCATAAACAACAGGTCTTATAGCAGACTGAAAGTCAGGTACATCAGGTCCATAAACAACAGGTCTTATAGCAGACTGAAAGTCAGGTACATCAGGTCCATAAACAACAGTTCTTATAGCAGACTGAAAGTCAGGTACATCAGGTCCATAAACAACAGGTCTTATAGCAGACTGAAAGTCAGGTACATCAGGTCCATAAACAACAGGTCTTATAGCAGACTGAAAGTCAGGTACATCAGGTCCATAAACAACAGATCTTATAGCAGACTGAAAGTCAGGTACATCAGGTCCATAAACAACAGTTCTTATAGCAGACTGAAAGTCAGGTACATCAGGTCCATAAACAACAGATCTTATAGCAGACTGAAAGTCAGGTACATCAGGTCCATAAACAACAGTTCTTATAGCAGACTGAAAGTCAGGTACATCAGGTCCATAAACAACAGGTCTTATAGCAGACTGAAAGTCAGGTACATCAGGTCCATAAACAACAGGTCTTATAGCAGACTGAAAGTCAGGTACATCAGGTCCATAAACAACAGGTACATCAGGTTATAGCAGACTGAAAGTCAGGTACATCAGGTCCATAAACAACAGATCTTATAGCAGACTGAAAGTCAGGTACATCAGGTCCATAAACAACAGGTCTTATAGCAGACTGAAAGTCAGGTACATCAGGTCCATAAACAACAGATCTTATAGCAGACTGAAAGTCAGGTACATCAGGTCCATAAACAACAGATCTTATAGCAGACTGAAAGTCAGGTACATCAGGTCCATAAACAACAGGTCTTATAGCAGACTGAAAGTCAGGTACAGACTGAAAGTCAGGTCCATAAACAACAGGTCTTATAGCAGACTGAAAGTCAGGTACATCAGGTCCATAAACAACAGGTCCATCTTATAGCAGACTGAAAGTCAGGTACATCAGGTCCATAAACAACAGTTCTTATAGCAGACTGAAAGTCAGGTACATCAGGTCCATAAACAACAGATCTTATAGCAGACTGAAAGTCAGGTACATCAGGTCCATAAACAACAGGTCTTATAGCAGACTGAAAGTCAGGTACATCAGGTCCATAAACAACAGATCTTATAGCAGACTGAAAGTCAGGTACATCAGGTCCATAAACAACAGATCTTATAGCAGACTGAAAGTCAGGTACATCAGGTCCATAAACAACAGGTCTTATAGCAGACTGAAAGTCAGGTACATCAGGTCCATAAACAACAGGTCTTATAGCAGACTGAAAGTCAGGTACATCAGGTCCATAAACAACAGGTCTTATAGCAGACTGAAAGTCAGGTACATCAGGTCCATAAACAACAGATCTTATAGCAGACTGAAAGTCAGGTACATCAGGTCCATAAACAACAGGTCTTATAGCAGACTGAAAGTCAGGTACATCAGGTCCATAAACAACAGGTCTTATAGCAGACTGAAAGTCAGGTACATCAGGTCCATAAACAACAGATCTTATAGCAGACTGAAAGTCAGGTACATCAGGTCCATAAACAACAGGTCTTATAGCAGACTGAAAGTCAGGTACATCAGGTCCATAAACAACAGGTCTTATAGCAGACTGAAAGTCAGGTACATCAGGTCCATAAACAACAGATCTTATAGCAGACTGAAAGTCAGGTACATCAGGTCCATAAACAACAGATCTTATAGCAGACTGAAAGTCAGGTACATCAGGTCCATAAACAACAGTTCTTATAGCAGACTGAAAGTCAGGTACATCAGGTCCATAAACAACAGATCTTATAGCAGACTGAAAGTCAGGTACATCAGGTCCATAAACAACAGATCTTATAGCAGACTGAAAGTCAGGTACATCAGGTCCATAAACAACAGTTCTTATAGCAGACTGAAAGTCAGGTACATCAGGTCCATAAACAACAGGTCTTATAGCAGACTGAAAGTCAGGTACATCAGGTCCATAAACAACAGATCTTATAGCAGACTGAAAGTCAGGTACATCAGGTCCATAAACAACAGTTCTTATAGCAGACTGAAAGTCAGGTACATCAGGTCCATAAAGTCAACAGTCTTATAGCAGACTGAAAGTCAGGTACATCAGGTCCATAAACAACAGTTCTTATAGCAGACTGAAAGTCAGGTACATCAGGTCCATAAACAACAGATCTTATAGCAGACTGAAAGTCAGGTACATCAGGTCCATAAACAACAGTCTTATAGCAGACTGAAAGTCAGGTACATCAGGTCCATAAACAACAGCTTATAGCAGACTGAAAGTCAGGTACATCAGGTCCATAAACAACAGGTCTTATAGCAGACTGAAAGTCAGGTACATCAGGTCCATAAACAACAGATCTTATAGCAGACTGAAAGTCAGGTACATCAGGTCCATAAACAACAGGTCTTATAGCAGACTGAAAGTCAGGTACATCAGGTCCATAAACAACAGATCTTATAGCAGACTGAAAGTCAGGTACATCAGGTCCATAAACAACAGGTCTTATAGCAGACTGAAAGTCAGGTACATCAGGTCCATAAACAACAGGTCTTATAGCAGACTGAAAGTCAGGTACATCAGGTCCATAAACAACAGATCTTATAGCAGACTGAAAGTCAGGTACATCAGGTCCATAAACAACAGTTCTTATAGCAGACTGAAAGTCAGGTACATCAGGTCCATAAACAACAGGTCTTATAGCAGACTGAAAGTCAGGTACATAGGTCCATAAACAACAGATCTTATAGCAGACTGAAAGTCAGGTACATCAGGTCCATAAACAACAGATCTTATAGCAGACTGAAAGTCAGGTACATCAGGTCCATAAACAACAGTTCTTATAGCAGACTGAAAGTCAGGTACATCAGGTCCATAAACAACAGATCTTATAGCAGACTGAAAGTCAGGTACATCAGGTCCATAAACAACAGGTCTTATAGCAGACTGAAAGTCAGGTACATCAGGTCCATAAACAACAGATCTTATAGCAGACTGAAAGTCAGGTACATCAGGTCCATAAACAACAGGTCTTATAGCAGACTGAAAGTCAGGTACATCAGGTCCATAAACAACAGGTCTTATAGCAGACTGAAAGTCAGGTACATCAGGTCCATAAACAACAGATCTTATAGCAGACTGAAAGTCAGGTACATCAGGTCCATAAACAACAGGTCTTATAGCAGACTGAAAGTCAGGTACATCAGGTCCATAAACAACAGGTCTTATAGCAGACTGAAAGTCAGGTACATCAGGTCCATAAACAACAGTTCTTATAGCAGACTGAAAGTCAGGTACATCAGGTCCATAAACAACAGGTCTTATAGCAGACTGAAAGTCAGGTACATCAGGTCCATAAACAACAGTTCTTATAGCAGACTGAAAGTCAGGTACATCAGGTCCATAAACAACAGGTCTTATAGCAGACTGAAAGTCAGGTACATCAGGTCCATAAACAACAGATCTTATAGCAGACTGAAAGTCAGGTACATCAGGTCCATAAACAACAGATCTTATAGCAGACTGAAAGTCAGGTACATCAGGTCCATAAACAACAGACTTATAGCAGACTGAAAGTCAGGTACATCAGGTCCATAAACAACAGATCTTATAGCAGACTGAAAGTCAGGTACATCAGGTCCATAAACAACAGATCTTATAGCAGACTGAAAGTCAGGTACATCAGGTCCATAAACAACAGATCTTATAGCAGACTGAAAGTCAGGTACATCAGGTCCATAAACAACAGATCTTATAGCAGACTGAAAGTCAGGTACATCAGGTCCATAAACAACAGGTCTTATAGCAGACTGAAAGTCAGGTACATCAGGTCCATAAACAACAGTCTTATAGCAGACTGAAAGTCAGGTACATCAGGTCCATAAACAACAGAAATATAGCAGACTGAAAGTCAGGTACATCAGGTCCATAAACAACAGTTCTTATAGCAGACTGAAAGTCAGGTACATCAGGTCCATAAACAACAGGTCTTATAGCAGACTGAAAGTCAGGTACATCAGGTCCATAAACAACAGATCTTATAGCAGACTGAAAGTCAGGTACATCAGGTCCATAAACAACAGGTCTTATAGCAGACTGAAAGTCAGGTACATCAGGTCCATAAACAACAGATCTTATAGCAGACTGAAAGTCAGGTACATCAGGTCCATAAACAACAGTTCTTATAGCAGACTGAAAGTCAGGTACATCAGGTCCATAAACAACAGATCTTATAGCAGACTGAAAGTCAGGTACATCAGGTCCATAAACAACAGGTCTTATAGCAGACTGAAAGTCAGGTACATCAGGTCCATAAACAACAGATCTTATAGCAGACTGAAAGTCAGGTACATCAGGTCCATAAACAACAGTTCTTATAGCAGACTGAAAGTCAGGTACATCAGGTCCATAAACAACAGATCTTATAGCAGACTGAAAGTCAGGTACAACAGGTCCATAAACAACAGGTCTTATAGCAGACTGAAAGTCAGGTACATCAGGTCCATAAACAACAGATCTTATAGCAGACTGAAAGTCAGGTACATCAGGTCCATAAACAACAGTTCTTATAGCAGACTGAAAGTCAGGTACATCAGGTCCATAAACAACAGATCTTATAGCAGACTGAAAGTCAGGTACATCAGGTCCATAAACAACAGGTCTTATAGCAGACTGAAAGTCAGGTACATCAGGTCCATAAACAACAGGTCTTATAGCAGACTGAAAGTCAGGTACATCAGGTCCATAAACAACAGATCTTATAGCAGACTGAAAGTCAGGTACATCAGGTCCATAAACAACAGGTCTTATAGCAGACTGAAAGTCAGGTACATCAGGTCCATAAACAACAGATCTTATAGCAGACTGAAAGTCAGGTACATCAGGTCCATAAACAACAGTCTTATAGCAGACTGAAAGTCAGGTACATCAGGTCCATAAACAACAGGTCTTATAGCAGACTGAAAGTCAGGTACATCAGGTCCATAAACAACAGATCTTATAGCAGACTGAAAGTCAGGTACATGATAAACAACAGATCTTATAGCAGACTGAAAGTCAGGTACATCAGGTCCATAAACAACAGTTCTTATAGCAGACTGAAAGTCAGGTACATCAGGTCCATAAACAACAGGTCTTATAGCAGACTGAAAGTCAGGTACATCAGGTCCATAAACAACAGGTCTTATAGCAGACTGAAAGTCAGGTACATCAGGTCCATAAACAACAGATCTTATAGCAGACTGAAAGTCAGGTACATCAGGTCCATAAACAACAGGTCTTATAGCAGACTGAAAGTCAGGTACATCAGGTCCATAAACAACAATTCTTATAGCAGACTGAAAGTCAGGTACAACAGGTCCATAAACAACAGATCTTATAGCAGACTGAAAGTCAGGTACATCAGGTCCATAAACAACAGATCTTATAGCAGACTGAAAGTCAGGTACATCAGGTCCATAAACAACAGATCTTATAGCAGACTGAAAGTCAGGTACATCAGGTCCATAAACAACAGATCTTATAGCAGACTGAAAGTCAGGTACATCAGGTCCATAAACAACAGGTCTTATAGC
The DNA here is from genome assembly GCF_004210375.1 of Tachypleus tridentatus. NCBI lineage: Eukaryota > Metazoa > Arthropoda > Merostomata > Xiphosura > Limulidae > Tachypleus > Tachypleus tridentatus. The sequence continues at coordinate 2,606,249 of NC_134830.1, read as the reverse complement.
AGACTGAAAGTCAGGTACATCAGGTCCATAAACAACAGATCTTATAGCAGACTGAAAGTCAGGTACATCAGGTCCATAAACAACAGTTCTTATAGCAGACTGAAAGTCAGGTACATCAGGTCCATAAACAACAGATCTTATAGCAGACTGAAAGTCAGGTACATCAGGTCCATAAACAACAGATCTTATAGCAGACTGAAAGTCAGGTACATCAGGTCCATAAACAACAGGTCTTATAGCAGACTGAAAGTCAGGTACATCAGGTCCATAAACAACAGTCTTATAGCAGACTGAAAGTCAGGTACATCAGGTCCATAAACAACAGGTCTTATAGCAGACTGAAAGTCAGGTACATCAGGTCCATAAACAACAGTCTTATAGCAGACTGAAAGTCAGGTACATCAGGTCCATAAACAACAGTCTTATAGCAGACTGAAAGTCAGGTACATCAGGTCCATAAACAACAGGTCTTATAGCAGACTGAAAGTCAGGTACATCAGGTCCATAAACAACAGATCTTATAGCAGACTGAAAGTCAGGTACATCAGGTCCATAAACAACAGTTCTTATAGCAGACTGAAAGTCAGGTACATCAGGTCCATAAACAACAGATCTTATAGCAGACTGAAAGTCAGGTACATCAGGTCCATAAACAACAGGTCTTATAGCAGACTGAAAGTCAGGTACATCAGGTCCATAAACAACAGATCTTATAGCAGACTGAAAGTCAGGTACATCAGGTCCATAAACAACAGATCTTATAGCAGACTGAAAGTCAGGTACATCAGGTCCATAAACAACAGATCTTATAGCAGACTGAAAGTCAGGTACATCAGGTCCATAAACAACAGTTCTTATAGCAGACTGAAAGTCAGGTACATCAGGTCCATAAACAACAGATCTTATAGCAGACTGAAAGTCAGGTACATCAGGTCCATAAACAACAGGTCTTATAGCAGACTGAAAGTCAGGTACATCAGGTCCATAAACAACAGGTCTTATAGCAGACTGAAAGTCAGGTACATCAGGTCCATAAACAACAGGTCTTATAGCAGACTGAAAGTCAGGTACATCAGGTCCATAAACAACAGTCTTATAGCAGACTGAAAGTCAGGTACATCAGGTCAACAGTCTTATAGCAGACTGAAAGTCAGGTACAAGGTCCATAAACAACTTATAGCAGACTGAAAGTCAGGTACATCAGGTCCATAAACAACAGGTCTTATAGCAGACTGAAAGTCAGGTACATCAGGTCCATAAACAACAGATCTTATAGCAGACTGAAAGTCAGGTACATCAGGTCCATAAACAACAGGTCTTATAGCAGACTGAAAGTCAGGTACATCAGGTCCATAAACAACAGATCTTATAGCAGACTGAAAGTCAGGTACATCAGGTCCATAAACAACATCTTATAGCAGACTGAAAGTCAGGTACATCAGGTCCATAAACAACAGGTCTTATAGCAGACTGAAAGTCAGGTACATCAGGTCCATAAACAACAGATCTTATAGCAGACTGAAAGTCAGGTACATCAGGTCCATAAACAACAGTTCTTATAGCAGACTGAAAGTCAGGTACATCAGGTCCATAAACAACAGACTAGCAGACTGAAAGTCAGGTACATCAGGTCCATAAACAACAGATCTTATAGCAGACTGAAAGTCAGGTACATCAGGTCTTATAGCAGACTGAAACAACAGGTCCATAAACAACAGGTTATAGCAGACTGAAAGTCAGGTACATCAGGTCCATAAACAACAGGTCTTATAGCAGACTGAAAGTCAGGTACATCAGGTCCATAAACAACAGGTCTTATAGCAGACTGAAATCAGGTACATCAGGTCTTATATGAAATTCAAGTATATCAGATCTTATAGCAGATTGATATTCAGGTACATCAGGTCTTATAGCAGACTGAAAGTCAGGTACATCAGGTCCATAAACAACAGGTCTTATAGCAGACTGAAAGTCAGGTACATCAGGTTCATAAACAACAGTTCTTATAGCAGACTGAAATCAGGTACAACAGGTCCATAAACAACAGATCTTATAGCAGACTGAAAGTCAGGTACATCAGGTCCATAAACAACATCTTATAGCAGACTGAAAGTCAGGTACATCAGGTCCATAAAAAACAGATCTTATCGAAGACTGAAAGTCAGGTACATCAGGTCCATAAACAACAGATCTTATAGCAGACTGAATGTTAGGTACAACAGATCCATAAACAACAGGTCTTATAGCAGACTGAAAGTCAGGTACATCAGGTCCATAAACAACAGATCTTATAGCAGACTGAAAGTCATGTACATCAGGTCCATAAACAACAGTTCTTATAGCAGACTGAAAGTCAGGTACATCATGTCCATAAACAACATCTTATAGCAGACTGAAAGTCAGGTACATCAGGTCCATAAACAACAGGTCTTAAAGAAGACTGAAAGTCTGGTACATCAGGTCCATAAACAACAGTTCTTATAGCAGACTGAAAGTCAGGTACATCAGGTCCATAAACAACAGTTCTTATAGCAGACTGAAAGTCAGGTACAAGTCAGGTCCATAAACAACAGGTCTTATAGCAGACTGAAAGTCAGGTACAACAGGTCCATAAACAACAGGTCTTATAGCAGACTGAAAGTCAGGTACAACAGGTCCATAAACAACAGTTTTATAGCAGACTGAAAGTCAGGTACATCAGGTCCATAAACAACAGATCTTATAGCAGACTGAAAGTCAGGTACATCAGGTCCATAAACAACAGTTCTATAGCAGACTGAAAGTCAGGTACATCAGGTCCATAAACAACAGATCTTATAGCAGACTGAAAGTCAGGTACATCAGGTCCATAAACAACAGATCTTATAGCAGACTGAAAGTCAGGTACATCAGGTCCATAAACAACAGATCTTATAGCAGACTGAAAGTCAGGTACATCAGGTCCATAAACAACAGATCTTATAGCAGACTGAAAGTCAGGTACATCAGGTCCATAAACAACAGTTCTTATAGCAGCAGACTGAAAGTCAGGTACATCAGGTCCATAAACAACAGGTCTTATAGCAGACTGAAAGTCAGGTACATCAGGTCCATAAACAACAGGTCTTATAGCAGACTGAAAGTCAGGTACATCAGGTCCATAAACAACAGTCTTATAGCAGACTGAAAGTCAGGTACATCAGGTCCATAAACAACAGTTCTTATAGCAGACTGAAAGTCAGGTACATCAGGTCCATAAACAACAGATCTTATAGCAGACTGAAAGTCAGGTACATCAGGTCCATAAACAACAGATCTTATAGCAGACTGAAAGTCAGGTACATCAGGTCCATAAACAACAGGTCTTATAGCAGACTGAAAGTCAGGTACATCAGGTCCATAAACAACAGGTCTTATAGCAGACTGAAAGTCAGGTACATCAGGTCCATAAACAACAGTTTTATAGCAGACTGAAAGTCAGGTACATCAGGTCCATAAACAACAGATCTTATAGCAGACTGAAAGTCAGGTACATCAGGTCCATAAACAACAGGTCTTATAGCAGACTGAAAGTCAGGTACATCAGGTCCATAAACAACAGATCTTATAGCAGACTGAAAGTCAGGTACATCAGGTCCATAAACAACAGTTCTTATAGCAGACTGAAAGTCAGGTACATCAGGTCCATAAACAACAGGTCTTATAGCAGACTGAAAGTCAGGTACATCAGGTCCATAAACAACAGTTCTTATAGCAGACTGAAAGTCAGGTACAACAGGTCCATAAGCAATAGGTCTTATAGCAGACTGAAAGTCAGGTACATCAGGTCCATAAACAACAGTTCTTATAGCAGACTGAAAGTCAGGTACATCAGGTCCATAAACAACAGTTCTTATAGCAGACTGAAAGTCAGGTACATCAGGTCCATAAACAACAGGTCTTATAGCAGACTGAAAGTCAGGTACATCAGGTCCATAAACAACAGATCTTATAGCAGACTGAAAGTCAGGTACATCAGGTCCATAAACAACAGATCTTATAGCAGACTGAAAGTCAGGTACATCAGGTCCATAAACAACAGATCTTATAGCAGACTGAAAGTCAGGTACATCAGGTCCATAAACAACAGATCTTACAGCAGACTGAAAGTCAGGTACATCATGTCCATAAACAACATCTTATAGCAGACTGAAAGTCAAGTACATCAGGTCCATTAACAATAGGTCTTATAGCAGACTGAAAGTCAGGTACATCAGGTCCATAAACAACAGTTCTTATAGCAGACTGAAAGTCAGGTACATCAGGTCCATAAACAACAGGTCTTATAGCAGACTGAAAGTCAGGTACAACAGGTCCATAAGCAGTAGGTCTTATAGCAGACTGAAAGTCAGGTACATCAGGTCCATAAGCAACAGGTCTTATAGCAGACTGAAAGTCAGGTACATCAGGTCCATAAACAACAGGTCTTATAGCAGACTGAAAGTCAGGTACATCAGGTCCATAAACAACATCTTATAGCAGACTGAAAGTCAGGTACATCAGGTCCATAAACAACAGATCTTATAGCAGACTGAAAGTCATGTACTTCAGGTCCATAAACAACAGTTCTTATAGCAGACTGAAAGTCAGGTACAACAGGTCCATAAGCAATAGGTCTTATAGCAGACTGAGAGTCAGGTACATCAGGTCTTATAGCAGACTAAAAGTCAGGTACATCAGGTTCATAAACAACAGGTCTCATAGCAGACTGAAAAACAGGTACATCAGGTTCATAAACAACAATTCTTATAGCAGACTTAACATCAGGTACAACAGGTCCAAAAACAACAGATCTTATAGCAGACTGAAAGTCAGGTACATCAGGTCCATAAACAACATCTTATAGCAGACTGAAAGTCAGGTACATCATGTCCATAAACAACATCTTATAGCAGACTGAAAGTCAGGTACATCAGGTCCATAAACAACAGGTCTTATAGAAGACTGAAAGTCAGGTACATCAGGTCCATAAACAACAGATCTTATAGCAGACTGAAAGTCAGGTACATCAGGTCCATAAACAACAGTTCTTATAGCAGACTGAAAGTCAGGTACAACAGGTCCATAAGCAGTAGGTCTTATAGCAGACTGAGAGTCAGGTACATCAGGTCTTATAGCAGACTGAAATTCAAGTATATCAGATCTTATAGCAGATTCATATTCAGGTACATCAGTTCTTATAGCAGACTAAAAGTCAGGTACATCAGGTCCATAAACAACAGGTCTTATAGCAGACTGAAAGACAGGTACATCAGATTCATAAACAACAAGTCTTATAGCAGACTGAACATCAGGTACAACAGGTCCATAAACAACAGGTCTTATAGCAGACTGAAAGTCAGGTACATCAGGTCCATAAACAACAGATCTTAAAGCAGACTGAAAGTCTGGTACATCAGGTTCATAAACAACAGTTTTTATAGCAGACTGAAAGTCAGGTACATCATGTCCATAAACAACATCTTATAGCAGACTGAAAGTCAGGTACATCAGGTCCATAAACAACAGGTCTTAAAGAAGACTGAAAATCAGGTACATCAGGTCCATAAACAACAGATCTTATAGGAGACTGAAAGTCATATACTTACGTCCATAAACAACAGTTCTTATAGCAGACTGAAAGTCAGGTACAACAGGTCCATAAGCAGTAGGTCTTACAGCAGACTGAAAGTCAGGTACAACAGGTCCATAAACAACAGTTCTTATAGCAGACTGAAAGTCAGGTACAACAGGTCCATAAACAACAGATCTTATAGCAGACTGAAAGTCAGGTACATCAGGTCCATAAACAACAGTCTTATAGCAGACTGAAAGTCAGGTACATCAGGTCCATAAACAACAGATCTTATAGCAGACTGAAAGTCAGGTACATCAGGTCCATAAACAACAGTTTTATAGCAGACTGAAAGTCAGGTACATCAGGTCCATAAACAACAGATCTTATAGCAGACTGAAAGTCAGGTACATCAGGTCCATAAACAACAAGTCTTATAGCAGACTGAAAGTCAGGTACATCAGGTCCATAAACAACAGATCTTATAGCAGACTGAAAGTCAGGTACATCAGGTCCATAAACAACAGATCTTATAGCAGACTGAAAGTCAGGTACATCAGGTCCATAAACAACAGGTCTTATAGCAGACTGAAAGTCAGGTACAACAGGTCCATAAACAAACAGGTCTTATAGCAGACTGAAAGTCAGGTACATCATGTCCATAAACAACATCTTATAGCAGACTGAAAGTCAAGTACATCAGGTCCATTAACAATAGGTCTTATAGCAGACTGAAAGTCATGTACTTCAGGTCCATAAACAACAGATCTTATAGCAGACTGAAAGTCAGGTACATCAGGTCCATAAACAACAGTTTTTATAGCAGACTGAAAGTCAGGTACATCAGGTCCATAAACAACAGATCTTATAGCAGACTGAAAGTCAGGTACATCAGGTCCATAAACAACAGGTCTTATAGCAGACTGAAAGTCAGGTACATCAGGTCCATAAACAACAGGTCTTATAGCAGACTGAAAGTCAGGTACATCAGGTTCATAAACAACAGGTCTTATAGCAGACTGAAAAGTCAGGTACATCAGGTCCATAAACAACAGATCTTATAGCAGACTGAAAGTCAGGTACATCAGGTCCATAAACAACAGTTCTTATAGCAGACTGAAAGTCAGGTACAACAGGTCCATAAACAACAGGTCTTATAGCAGACTGAAAGTCAGGTACATCAGGTCCATAAACAACAGATCTTATAGCAGACTGAAAGTCAGGTACATCAGGTCCATAAACAACAGATCTTATAGCAGACTGAAAGTCAGGTACATCAGGTCCATAAACAACAGATCTTATAGCAGACTGAAAGTCAGGTACATCAGGTCCATAAACAACAGGTCTTAAAGCAGACTAAAGTCAGGTACATCAGGTCCATAAACAACAGATAGCAGACTGAAAGTCAGGTACATCAGGTCCATAAACAACAGGTCTTATAGCAGACTGAAAGTCAGGTACATCAGGTCCATAAACAACAGGTCTTATAGCAGACTGAAAGTCAGGTACATCAGGTCCATAAACAACAGGTCTTATAGCAGACTGAAAGTCAGGTACATCAGGTCCATAAACAACAGATCTTATAGCAGACTGAAAGTCAGGTACAACAGGTCCATAAACAACAGTTCTTATAGCAGACTGAAAGTCAGGTACATCAGGTCCATAAACAACAGGTCTTATAGCAGACTGAAAGTCAGGTACATCAGGTCCATAAACAACAGGTCTTATAGCAGACTGAAAGTCAGGTACATCAGGTCCATAAACAACAGGTCTTATAGCAGACTGAAAGTCAGGTACATCAGGTCCATAAACAACAGTTCTTATAGCAGACTGAAAGTCAGGTACATCAGGTCCATAAACAACAGTTCTTATAGCAGACTGAAAGTCAGGTACATCAGGTCCATAAACAACAGGTCTTATAGCAGACTGAAAGTCAGGTACATCAGGTCCATAAACAACAGGTCTTATAGCAGACTGAAAGTCAGGTACATCAGGTCCATAAACAACAGTTTTATAGCAGACTGAAAGTCAGGTACATCAGGTCCATAAACAACAGATCTTATAGCAGACTGAAAGTCAGGTACATCAGGTCCATAAACAACAGGTCTTATAGCAGACTGAAAGTCAGGTACATCAGGTCCATAAACAACAGATCTTATAGCAGACTGAAAGTCAGGTACATCAGGTCCATAAACAACAGATCTTATAGCAGACTGAAAGTCAGGTACATCAGGTCCATAAACAACAGGTCTTATAGCAGACTGAAAGTCAGGTACATCAGGTCCATAAACAACAGTTCTTATAGCAGACTGAAAGTCAGGTACATCAGGTCCATAAACAACAGATCTTATAGCAGACTGAAAGTCAGGTACATCAGGTCCATAAACAACAGGTCTTATAGCAGACTGAAAGTCAGGTACATCAGGTCCATAAACAACAGATCTTATAGCAGACTGAAAGTCAGGTACATCAGGTCCATAAACAACAGGTCTTATAGCAGACTGAAAGTCAGGTACATCAGGTCCATAAACAACAGGTCTTATAGCAGACTGAAAGTCAGGTACATCAGGTCCATAAACAACAGTTTTATAGCAGACTGAAAGTCAGGTACATCAGGTCCATAAACAACAGATCTTATAGCAGACTGAAAGTCAGGTACATCAGGTCCATAAACAACAGTCCAGACTGAAAGTCAGGTACATCAGGTCCATAAACAACAGGTCTTATAGCAGACTGAAAGTCAGGTACATCAGGTCCATAAACAACAGATCTTATAGCAGACTGAAAGTCAGGTACATCAGGTCCATAAACAACAGTTCTTATAGCAGACTGAAAGTCAGGTACATCAGGTCCATAAACAACAGATCTTATAGCAGACTGAAAGTCAGGTACATCAGGTCCATAAACAACAGGTCTTATAGCAGACTGAAAGTCAGGTACATCAGGTCCATAAACAACAGGTCTTATAGCAGACTGAAAGTCAGGTACATCAGGTCCATAAACAACAGTCTTATAGCAGACTGAAAGTCAGGTACAACAGGTCCATAAACAACAGGTCTTATAGCAGACTGAAAGTCAGGTACATCAGGTCTTATAGCAGACTGAAATTCAAGTATATCAGATCTTATAGCAGATTGATATTCAGGTACATCAGGTCTTATAGCAGACTAAAAGTCAGGTACATCAGGTTCATAAACAACATCTTATAGCAGACTGAAAGTCAAGTACATCAGGTCCATAAACAACAGGTCTTATAGCAGACTGAAAGTCAGGTACAACAGGTCCATAAACAACAGATCATATAGCAGACTGAAAGTCAGGTACATCAGGTCCATAAACAACATCTTATAGCAGACTGAAAGTCAGGTACAATCAGGTCCATAAACAACAGATCTTATAGCAGACTGAAAGTCAGGTACATCAGGTCCATAAACAACAGTTTTATCTTATAGCAGACTGAAAGTCAGGTACAACAGGTCCATAAACAACAGGTCTTATAGCAGACTGAAAGTCAGGTACATCAGGTCCATAAACAACAGATCTTATAGCAGACTGAAAGTCAGGTACATCAGGTCCATAAACAACAGTTTTATAGCAGACTGAAAGTCAGGTACATCATGTCCATAAACAACATCTTATAGCAGACTGAAAGTCAGGTACATCAGGTCCATAAACAACAGGTCTTAAAGCAGACTGAAAGTCAGGTACATCAGGTCCATAAACAACAGATCTTATAGGAGACTGAAAGTCATATACTTCAGGTCCATAAACAACAGTTCTTATAGCAGACTGAAAGTCAGGTACACAGGTCCATAAGCAACAGGTCTTACAGCAGACTGAAAGTCAGGTACAACAGGTCCATAAACAGTAGGTCTTATAGCAGACTGAAAGTCAGGTACAACAGGTCCATAAACAACAGTTTTTATAGAAGACTGAAAGTCAGGTACAACAGGTCCATAAACAACAGATCTTATAGCAGACTGAAAGTCAGGTACATCAGGTCCATAAACAACAGTTTTTATAGCAGACTGAAAGTCAGGTACATCAGGTCCATAAACAACAGATCTTATAGCAGACTGAAAGTCAGGTACATCATGTACATAAACAACATTTTATAGCAGACTGAAAGTCAGGTACATCAGGTCCATAAACAACAGATCTTATAGCAGACTGAAAGTCAGGTACATCAGGTCCATAAACAACAGATCTTATAGCAGACTGAAAGTCAGGTACATCAGGTCCATAAACAACAGATCTTATAGCAGACTGAAAGTCAGGTACATCATGTCCATAAACAACATCTTATAGCAGACTGAAAGTCAGGTACATCAGGTCCATAAACAACAGGTCTTATAGCAGACTGAAAAGTCAGGTACATCAGGTCCATAAACAACAGTCTTATAGCAGACTGAAAGTCAGGTACAACAGGTCCATAAACAACAGGTTTTATAGCAGACTGAAAGTCAGTTACATCAGGTCCATAAACAACAGGTCTTATAGCAGACTGAAAGTCAGGTACATCAGGTCCATAAACAACAGATATTACAGCAGACTGAAAGTCATATACATCACGTCCATAAACAACAGATCTTATAGCAGACTCAAAGTCAGGTACATAACAGGTCCATAAACAACAGGTCTTATAGCAGACTGAAAGTCAGGTACATCAGGTCCATAAACAACATCTTATAGCAGACTGAAAGTCTGGTACATCAGGTTCATAAACAACAGTTTTTATAGCAGACTGAAAGTCAGGTACATCATGTCTATAAAACACATCTTATAGCAGACTGAAAGTCAGGTACATCAGGTTCATAAACAACAGTTTTTATAGTAGACAGAAAGTCAGGTACATCAGGTCCATAAACAACAGTCTTATAGCAGACTGAAAGTCAGGTACATCATGTCCATAAACAACATCTTATAGCAGACTGAAAGTCAGGTACATCAGGTCCATAAACAACAGGTCTTATAGCAGACTGAAAGTCAGGTACTTCAGGTCCATAAACAACAGTTCTTATAGCAGACTGAAAGTCAGGTACAACAGGTCCATAAACAACAGTCTTATAGCAGACTGAAAGTCAGGTACACATCAGGTCCATAAACAACATCTTATAGCAGACTGAAAGTCAGGTACATCAGGTCCATATAGCAGACTGAAATTCAAGTATATCAGATCTTATAGTCAGATTGATAGGTCCAGGTACATCAGATCTTATAGCAGACTAAAAGTCAGGTACATCAGGTTCATAAACAACAGGTCTTATAGCAGACTGAAAAGTCAGGTACAACAGATTCATAAACAACAGTTTTTATAGCAGACTGAAAGTCAGGTACATCAGGTCCATAAACAACAGATATTATAGCAGACTGAAAGTCAGGTACATCACGTCCATAAACAACAGATCTTATAGCAGACTGAAAGTCATGCATGTAGGTCCATAAACAACAGATCTTATAGCAGACTGAAAGTCAGGTACATCAGGTCCATAAACAACAGATCTTATAGCAGACTGAAAGTCAGGTACAACAGTCCATAAACAACAGGTCTTATAGCAGACTGAAAGTCAGGTACATCAGGTCCATAAACAACAGATCTTATAGCAGACTGAAAGTCAGGTACATCAGGTTCATAAACAACAGTTTTTATAGCAGACTGAAAGTCAGGTACATCAGGTCCATAAACAACAGTTCTTATAGCAGACTGAAAGTCAGGTACATCAGGTCCATAAACAACAGGTCTTAAAGAAGACTGAAAATCAGGTACATCAGGTCCATAAACAACAGATCTTATAGCAGACTGAAAGTCATGTACATCAGGTCCATAAACAACAGTTCTTATAGCAGACTGAAAGTCAGGTACAACAGGTCCATAAGCAACAGGTCTTATAGCAGACTGAAAGTCAGGTACAACAGGTCCATAAGCAGTAGGTCTTATAGCAGACTGAAAGTCAGGTACAACAGGTCCATAAACAACAGTTTTTATAGAAGACTGAAAGTCAGGTACAACAGGTCCATAAACAACAGATCTTATAGCAGACTGAAAGTCAGGTACATCAGGTCCATAAACAACAGTTCTTATAGCAGACTGAAAGTCAGGTACATCAGGTCCATAAACAACAGATCTTATAGCAGACTGAAAGTCAGGTACATCATGTCCATAAACAACATCTTATAGCAGACTGAAAGTCAGGTACATCAGGTCCATAAACAACAGATCTTATAGCAGACTGAAAATCAGGTACATCAGGTCCATAAACAACAGATCTTATAGCAGACTGAAAGTCAGGTACATCAGGTCCATAAACAACAGTTCTTATAGCAGACTGAAAGTCACGTACATCAGGTCCATAAGCAGTAGGTCTTACAGCAGACTGAAAGTCAGGTACAACAGGTCCATAAGACAACAGGTCTTATAGCAGACTGAAAGTCAGGTACATCAGGTCCATAAACAACAGTTCTTATAGCAGACTGAAAGTCAGGTACATCAGGTTCATAAACAACAGTTTTTATAGCAGACTGAAAGTCAGGTACATCAGGTCCATAAACAACAGGTCTTATAGCAGACTGAAAGTCAGGTACATCAGGTCCATAAACAACAGATCTTATAGCAGACTGAAAGTCAGGTACATCAGGTCCATAAACAACAGATCTTATAGCAGACTGAAAGTCAGGTACAACAGGTCCATAAGCAGTAGGTCTTACAGCAAACTGAAAGTCAGGTACATCATGTCCATAAACAACATCTTATAGCAGACTGAAAGTCAGGTACATCAGGTTCATAAACAACAGTTTTTATAGCAGACTGAAAATCAGGTACATCAGGTCCATAAACAACAGATCTTATAGCAGACTGAAAGTCATGTACTTCAGGTCCATAAACAACAGTTCTTATAGCAGACTGAAAGTCAGGTACAACAGGTCCATAAACAACAGGTCTTACAGCAGACTGAAAGTCAGGTACATCATGTCCATAAACAACATCTTATAGCAGACTGAAAGTCAGGTACATCAGGTCCATAAACAACAGGTCTTATAGCAGACTGAAAGTCAGGTACATCAGGTCCATAAACAACAGATCTTAAAGACTGAAAAATCAGGTACATCAGGTATAAACATCTTATAGTCCATAAACAACAGTTTTATAGCAGACTGAAAGTCAGGTACATCAGGTCCATAAACAACAGTCTTATAGCAGACTGAAAGTCAGGTACATCAGGTCCATAAACAACAGTCTTATAGCAGACTGAAAGTCAGGTACATCAGGTCCATAAACAACAGGTCTTATAGCAGACTGAAAGTCAGGTACATCAGGTCCATAAACAACAGATCTTATAGGAGACTGAAAGTCATATACTTCAGGTTCATAAACAACAGTTCTTATAGCAGAGTGAAAGTCAGATACATCAGGTCCATAAGCAGTAGGTCTTACAGCAGACTGAAAGTCATGTACTTCAGGTCCATAAACAACAGTTCTTATAGCAGACTGAAAGTCAGGTACAACAGGTCCATTAGCAGGTCAGACAAAGTCAGGTACAACAGGTCCATAAACAACAGATCTTTTAGCAGACTGAAAGTCAAGTACATCAGGTCCATAAACAACAGGTCTTATAGCAGACTGAAAGTCAGGTACATCAGGTCCATAAACAACAGTTCTTATAGCAGACTGAAAGTCAGGTACATCAGGTCCATAAACAACAGATCTTATAGCAGACTGAAAGTCAGGTACATCAGGTTCATAAACAACAATTTTTATAGCAGACTGAAAGTCAGGTACATCAGGTCCATAAACAACAGATCTTACAGCAGACTGAAAGTCAGGTACATCATGTCCATAAACAACATCTTATAGCAGACTGAAAGTCAGGTACATCAGGTCCATAAACAACAGGTCTTATAGCAGACTGAAAGTCAGGTACATCAGGTCCATAAACAACAGTTCTTATAGCAGACTGAAAGTCAGGTACAACAGGTCCATAAGCAGTAGGTCTTACAGCAGACTGAAAGTCAGGTACAACAGGTCCATAAGCAGTAGGTCTTATATCAGACTGAAAGTCAGGTACATCAGGTCCATTAGCAACAGGTCTTATAGCAGACTGAAAGTCAGGTACATAAGGTCCATAAAAAACAGGTCCTAAAGAAGACTGAAAATCAGGTACATCAGGTCCATAAACAACAGATCTTATAGCAGACTGAAAGTCATGTACATCAGGTCCATAAACAACAGTTCTTACAGCAGACTGAAAGTCAGGTACAACAGGTCCATAAGCAATAGGTCTTATAGCAGACTGAAAGTCTGGTACATCAGGTTCATAAACAACAGTTTTTATAGCAGACTGAAAGTCAGGTACATCAGGTCCATAAACAACAGTTCTTATAGCAGACTGAAAGTCAGGTACATCAGGTCCATAAACAACAGATATTATAGCAGACTGAAAGTCAGATACATCACGTCCATAAACAACAGATCTTATAGCAGACTGAAAGTCAAGTACAACAGGTCCATAAACAACAGATCTTATAGCAGACTGAAAAGTCAGGTACATCAGGTCCATAAACAACATCTTACTAGCAGACTGAAAAAGTCAGGTACATCAGGTCCATAAATAACAGATCTTAAAAGACTGAAAGTCATGTACTTCAGGTCCATAAACAACAGATCTTACAGAAGACTGAAAGTCAGGTACATCAGGTCCATAAACAACAAGTCTTATAGCAGACTGAGAAGTCAGGTACAACAGGTCCATAAGCACAGTCTTATACCAGACTGAAATTCAAGTATATCAGATCTTATAGCAGACTGATATTCAGGTACATCAGTTCTTATATCAGATCTTATAGTCAGATACATCAGGTTCAGGTACATCAGGTCTTATAGCAGACTAAAAGTCAGGTACATCAGATTCATAAACAACAAGTCTTATAGCAGACTGAACAACAGGTACAACAGATTCATAAACAACAAGTCTTATAGCAAACTGAAAGTCAGGTATACAATAGGTCCATAAACAACAGATCTTAAAGAACACTGAAAGTCAGGTACATCAGGTTCAGAAACAAAAGTTTTTATAGCAGACTGAAAGTCAGGTGCATCATGTCCATAAACAACATCTTATAGCAGACTGAAAGTCAGGTACATCAAGTCCATAAACAACAGGTCTTAAAGAAGACTGAAAATCAGGTACTTCAGGTCCATAAACAACAGATCTTATAGGAGACTGAAAGTCATATACTTCAGGTCCATAAACAACAGTTCTTATAGCAGAATGAAAGTCATATACTTCAGGTCCATAAGCAGTAGTTCTTACAGCAGACTGAAAGCCTGGTGCAACAGGTCCATAAGCAGTAGGTCTTATAGCAGACTGAAAGTCAGGTACAACAGGTCCATAAACAACAGTTTTTATAGAAGACTGAAAGTCAGGTACAACAGGTCCATAAACAACGGATCTTATAGCAGACTGAAAGTCAGGTACATCAGGTCCATAAACAACAGTTTTTATAGCAGACTGAAAGTCAGGTACATCAGGTCCATTAACAACAGGTTTTAAAGAAGACTGAAAACCAGGTACATCAGGTCCATAAGAAACAGTTTTTATAGCAGACTGAAAGTCAGGTACAACAGATCCATAAACAACAGGTCTTATAGCAAACTGAAAGTCAGGTATATCAGGTCCATAAACAACAGATCTAAAAGAACACTGAAAGTCAGGTACATCAGGTTCAAAAACAAAATTTTTATAGCAGACTGAAAGTCAGGTGCATCATGTCCATAAAAACCATCTTATAGCAGACTGAAAGTCAGGTACATAAGGTCCATAAAAAACAGGTCCTAAAGAAGACTGAAAATCAGGTACATCAGGTCTATAAACAACAGATCTTATAGCAGACTGAAAGTCATGTACTTCAGGTCCATAAACAACAGTTCTTACAGCAGACTGAAAGTCAGGTACAACAGGTCCATAAGCAATAGGTCTTATAGCAGACTGAGAGTCAGGTACAACAGGTCCATAAGCAATAGGTCTTATAAAGCAGACTGAAATTCAGGTACATCAGGTCTTATAGCAGACTATAAAAGCTCGTGGTACATCAGGTTCATAAACAACAGGTCTCATAGCAGACTGAAAAACAGGTACATCAGGTTCATAAACAACAATTCTTATAGCAGACTGAACATCAGGTACAACAGGTCCAAAAACAACAGATCATACAACAGAATCCAAGTGAGGTACATCAGGTCCATAAACAACATCTTATAGCAGACTGAAAGTCAGGTACATCATGTCCATAAACATCATCTTATAGCAGACTGAAAGTCAGGTACATCAGGTCCATTAACAACAGGTCTTAAAGAAGACTGAAAACCAGGTACATCAGGTCCATAAACAACAGATCTTATAGCAGACTGAAAGCTATGTACTTCATGTCCATAAACAACAGTTCTTACAGAAGACTGAAAGTCAGGTACAACAGGTCCATAAGCAGTAGGTCTTATAGCAGACTGAGAGTCAGGTACATCAGGTCTTATAGCAGACTGAAATTATATCAGATCTATCAGATCTTATAGTCAGATTCATATTCAGGTACATCAGTTCTTATAGCAGACTAAAAGTCGGGTACATCAGGTTCATAAACAACAGGTCTCATATCAGACTGAAAAACAGGTACATCAGATTCATAAACAACAAGTCTTATAGCAGACTGAACATCAGGTACAACAGATCCATAAACAACAGGTCTTATAGCAGACTGAAAGTCAGGTATATCAGGTCCATAAACAACAGATCTAAAAGAACACTGAAAGTCAGGTAAATCAGGTTCAGAAACAAAAGTTTTTATAGCAGACTGAAAGTCAGGTGCATCATGTCCATAAACAACATCTTATAGCAGACTGAAAGTCAGGTACATCAAGTCCATAAACAACAGGTCTTAAAGAAGACTGAAAATCAGGTACTTCAGGTCCATAAACAACAGATCTTATAGGAGACTGAAAGTCATATACTTCAGGTCCATAAACAACAGTTCTTATAGCAGAATGAAAGTCAGGTACAACAGGTCCATAAGCAGTAGGTCTTACAGCAGACTGAAAGCCAGGTGCAACAGGTCCATAAGCAGTAGGTCTTATAGCAGACTGAAAGTCAGGTACAACAGGTCCATAAACAACAGTTTTTATAGAAGACTGAAAGTCAGGTACAACAGGTCCATAAACAACAGATCTTATAGCAGACTGAAAGTCAGGTACATCAGGTTCATAAACAACAGGTCTTATAGCAGACTGAAAGTCAGGTACATCAGGTCCATAAACAACAGGTCTTATAGCAGACTGAAAGTCAGGTACATCAGGTCCATAAACAACAGAT
This sequence comes from Tachypleus tridentatus, assembly GCF_004210375.1. Taxonomy (NCBI): domain Eukaryota; kingdom Metazoa; phylum Arthropoda; class Merostomata; order Xiphosura; family Limulidae; genus Tachypleus; species Tachypleus tridentatus. The sequence continues at coordinate 2,589,320 of NC_134830.1, read as the reverse complement.
CTTATAGCAGACTGAAAGTCAGGTACATCAGGTCCATAAACAACAGTTCTTATAGCAGACTGAAAGTCAGGTACATCAGGTCCATAAACAACAGGTCTTATAGCAGACTGAAAGTCAGGTACATCAGGTCCATAAACAACAGGTCTTATAGCAGACTGAAAGTCAGGTACATCAGGTCCATAAACAACAGATCTTATAGCAGACTGAAAGTCAGGTACATCAGGTCCATAAACAACAGTTCTTATAGCAGACTGAAAGTCAGGTACATCAGGTCCATAAACAACAGGTCTTATAGCAGACTGAAAGTCAGGTACATCAGGTCCATAAACAACAGGTCTTATAGCAGACTGAAAGTCAGGTACATCAGGTCCATAAACAACAGTCTTATAGCAGACTGATCTTATAGCAGACTGAAAGTCAGGTACAACAGGTCCATAAACAACAGATCTTACAGCAGACTCAAAGTCAGGCACATCAGGTCCACAAACAACAGGTTTTATAGCAGACTCAAAGTCAGGTACATCAGATCCATAAACAACAGGTCTTATAGCAGACTGAAAGTCAGGTACATCAGGTCCATAAACAACAGGTCTTATAGCAGACTGAAAGTCAGGTACATCAGGTCCATAAACAACAGGTCTTATAGCAGACTGAAAGTCAGGTACATCAGGTCCATAAACAACAGTCTTATAGCAGACTGAAAGTCAGGTACATCAGGTCCATAAACAACAGGTCTTATAGCAGACTGAAAGTCAGGTACATCAGGTCCATAAACAACAGGTCTTATAGCAGACTGAAAGTCAGGTACATCAGGTCCATAAACAACAGATCTTATAGCAGACTGAAAGTCAGGTACATCAGGTCCATAAACAACAGGTCTTATAGCAGACTGAAAGTCAGGTACATCAGGTCCATAAACAACAGGTCTTATAGCAGACTGAAAGTCAGGTACATCAGGTCCATAAACAACAGATCTTATAGCAGACTGAAAGTCAGGTACATCAGGTACATAAACAACAGTTCTTATAGCAGACTGAAAGTCAGGCACATCAGGTCCATAAACAACAGATCTTATAGCAGACTGAAAGTCAGGTACATCAGGTCCATAAACAACAGTTCTTATAGCAGACTGAAAGTCAGGTACATCATGTCCATAAACAACATCTTATAGCAGACTTAAAGTCAGGTACATCAGGTCCATAAACAACAGGTCTTATAGCAGACTGAAAGTCAGGTACATCAGGTCCATAAACAACAGATCTTATAGCAGACTGAAAGTCAGGTACATCAGGTCCATAAACAACAGTTCTTATAGCAGACTGAAAGTCAGGTACAACAGGTCCATAAGCAATAGGTCTTATAGCAGACTAAGAGTCAGGTACATCAGGTCTTATAGCAGACTCAAATTCAAGTATATCAGATCTTATAGCAGACTGAAAGTCAGGTACATCAGGTCCATAAACAACAGTTCTTATAGCAGACTGAAAGTCAGGTACATCAGGTCCATAAACAACAGATCTTATAGCAGACTGAAAGTCAGGTACATCAGGTCCATAAACAACAGATCTTATAGCAGACTGAAAGTCAGGTACATCAGGTCCATAAACAACAGATCTTATAGCAGACTGAAAGTCAGGTACATCAGGTCCATAAACAACAGGTCTTATAGCAGACTGAAAGTCAGGTACATCAGGTCCATAAACAACAGATCTTATAGCAGACTGAAAGTCAGGTACATCAGGTCCATAAACAACAGTTCTTATAGCAGACTGAAAGTCAGGTACATCAGGTCCATAAACAACAGGTCTTATAGCAGACTGAAAGTCAGGTACATCAGGTCCATAAACAACAGGTCTTAAAGAAGACTGAAAGTCAGGTACATCAGGTCCATAAACAACAGATCTTATAGCAGACTGAAAGTCATGTACTTCAGGTCCATAAACAACAGTTCTTATAGCAGACTGAAAGTCAGGTACATCAGGTCCATAAACAACAGGTCTTATAGCAGACTGAAAGTCAGGTACATCAGGTCCATAAACAACAGGTCTTATAGCAGACTGAAAGTCAGGTACATCAGGTCCATAAACAACAGTTCTTATAGCAGACTGAAAGTCAGGTACATCAGGTCCATAAACAACAGATCTTATAGCAGACTGAAAGTCAGGTACATCAGGTCCATAAACAACAGTTTTTATAGCAGACTGAAAGTCAGGTACATCAGGTCCATAAACAACAGATCTTATAGCAGACTGAAAGTCAGGTACATCACGTCCATAAACAACAGATCTTATAGCAGACTCAAAGTCAGGTACATCAGGTCTATAAACAACAGATCTTATAGCAGACTGAAAGTCATGTACATCAGGTCCATAAACAACAGTTCTTATAGCAGACTGAAAGTCAGGTACATCAGGTCCATAAGCAGTAGGTCTTACAGCAGACTGAAAGTCATGTACTTCAGGTCCATAAACAACAGTTCTTATAGCAGACTGAAAGTCAGGTACAACAGGTCCATAAACAATAGGTCTTATAGCAGACTGAAAGTCAGGTACATCAGGTCCATAAACAACAGATCTTATAGCAGACTGAAAGTCAGGTACATCAGGTCCATAAACAACAGGTCTTATAGCAGACTGAAAGTCAGGTACATCAGGTCCATAAACAACAGATCTTATAGCAGACTGAAAGTCAGGTACATCAGGTCCATAAACAACAGGTCTTATAGCAGACTGAAAGTCAGGTACATCAGGTCCATAAACAACAGGTCTTATAGCAGACTGAAAGTCAGGTACATCAGGTCCATAAACAACAGGTCTTATAGCAGACTGAAAGTCAGGTACATCAGGTCCATAAACAACAGATCTTATAGCAGACTGAAAGTCAGGTACATCAGGTCCATAAACAACAGGTCTTATAGCAGACTGAAAGTCAGGTACATCAGGTCCATAAACAACAGGTCTTATAGCAGACTGAAAGTCAGGTACATCAGGTCCATAAACAACAGTTCTTATAGCAGACTGAAAGTCAGGTACATCAGGTCCATAAACAACACAGTCTTATAGCAGACTGAAAGTCAGGTACATCAGGTCCATAAACAACAGATCTTATAGCAGACTGAAAGTCAGGTACATCAGGTCCATAAACAACAGGTCTTATAGCAGACTGAAAGTCAGGTACATCAGGTCCATAAACAACAGATCTTATAGCAGACTGAAAGTCAGGTACATCAGGTCCATAAACAACAGGTCTTATAGCAGACTGAAAGTCAGGTACATCAGGTCCATAAACAACAGATCTTATAGCAGACTGAAAGTCAGGTACATCAGGTCCATAAACAACAGTTTTATAGCAGACTGAAAGTCAGGTACATCAGGTCCATAAACAACAGATCTTATAGCAGACTGAAAGTCAGGTACATCAGGTCCATAAACAACAGTTCTTATAGCAGACTGAAAGTCAGGTACATCAGGTCCATAAACAACAGATCTTATAGCAGACTGAAAGTCAGGTACATCAGGTCCATAAACAACAGGTCTTATAGCAGACTGAAAGTCAGGTACATCAGGTCCATAAACAACAGGTCTTATAGCAGACTGAAAGTCAGGTACATCAGGTCCATAAACAACAGGTCTTATAGCAGACTGAAAGTCAGGTACATCAGGTCCATAAACAACAGATCTTATAGCAGACTGAAAGTCAGGTACATCAGGTCCATAAACAACAGTTCTTATAGCAGACTGAAAGTCAGGTACATCAGGTCCATAAACAACAGATCTTATAGCAGACTGAAAGTCAGGTACATCAGGTCCATAAACAACAGATCTTATAGCAGACTGAAAGTCAGGTACATCAGGTCCATAAACAACAGTTCATAGCACTGAAAGTCAGGTACATCAGGTCCATAAACAACAGTTCTTATAGCAGACTGAAAGTCAGGTACATCAGGTCCATAAACAACAGATCTTATAGCAGACTGAAAGTCAGGTACATCAGGTCCATAAACAACAGGTCTTATAGCAGACTGAAAGTCAGGTACATCAGGTCCATAAACAACAGATCTTATAGCAGACTGAAAGTCAGGTACATCAGGTCCATAAACAACAGGTCTTATAGCAGACTGAAAGTCAGGTACAACAGGTCCATAAACAAGGTCCATAAACAGGTCTTATAGCAGACTGAAAGTCAGGTACATCAGGTCCATAAACAACAGGTCTTATAGCAGACTGAAAGTCAGGTACATCAGGTCCATAAACAACAGTTCTTATAGCAGACTGAAAGTCAGGTACATCAGGTCCATAAACAACAGGTCTTATAGCAGACTGAAAGTCAGGTACATCAGGTCCATAAACAACAGATCTTATAGCAGACTGAAAGTCAGGTACATCAGGTCCATAAACAACAGATCTTATAGCAGACTGAAAGTCAGGTACATCAGGTCCATAAACAACAGATCTTATAGCAGACTGAAAGTCAGGTACATCAGGTCCATAAACAACAGGTCTTATAGCAGACTGAAAGTCAGGTACATCAGGTCCATAAACAACAGGTCTTATAGCAGACTGAAAGTCAGGTACATCAGGTCCATAAACAACAGATCTTATAGCAGACTGAAAGTCAGGTACATCAGGTCCATAAACAACAGTTCTTATAGCAGACTGAAAGTCAGGTACATCAGGTCCATAAACAACAGGTCTTATAGCAGACTGAAAGTCAGGTACATCAGGTCCATAAACAACAGGTCTTATAGCAGACTGAAAGTCAGGTACATCAGGTCCATAAACAACAGTTCTTATAGCAGACTGAAAGTCAGGTACATCAGGTCCATAAACAACAGATCTTATAGCAGACTGAAAGTCAGGTACATCAGGTCCATAAACAACAGTTCTTATAGCAGACTGAAAGTCAGGTACATCAGGTCCATAAACAACAGATCTTATAGCAGACTGAAAGTCAGGTACATCAGGTCCATAAACAACAGGTCTTATAGCAGACTGAAAGTCAGGTACATCAGGTCCATAAACAACAGATCTTATAGCAGACTGAAAGTCAGGTACATCAGGTCCATAAACAACAGATCTTATAGCAGACTGAAAGTCAGGTACATCAGGTCCATAAACAACAGGTCTTATAGCAGACTGAAAGTCAGGTACATCAGGTCCATAAACAACAGATCTTATAGCAGACTGAAAGTCAGGTACATCAGGTCCATAAACAACAGGTCTTATAGCAGACTGAAAGTCAGGTACATCAGGTCCATAAACAACAGGTCTTATAGCAGACTGAAAGTCAGGTACATCAGGTCCATAAACAACAGTTCTTATAGCAGACTGAAAGTCAGGTACATCAGGTCCATAAACAACAGTTCTTATAGCAGACTGAAAGTCAGGTACATCAGGTCCATAAACAACAGATCTTATAGCAGACTGAAAGTCAGGTACATCAGGTCCATAAACAACAGGTCTTATAGCAGACTGAAAGTCAGGTACATCAGGTCCATAAACAACAGGTCTTATAGCAGACTGAAAGTCAGGTACATCAGGTCCATAAACAACAGATCTTATAGCAGACTGAAAGTCAGGTACATCAGGTCCATAAACAACAGATCTTATAGCAGACTGAAAGTCAGGTACATCAGGTCCATAAACAACAGATCTTATAGCAGACTGAAAGTCAGGTACATCAGGTCCATAAACAACAGGTCTTATAGCAGACTGAAAGTCAGGTACATCAGGTCCATAAACAACAGGTCTTATAGCAGACTGAAAGTCAGGTACATCAGGTCCATAAACAACAGGTCTTATAGCAGACTGAAAGTCAGGTACATCAGGTCCATAAACAACAGGTCTTATAGCAGACTGAAAGTCAGGTACATCAGGTCCATAAACAACAGTTCTTATAGCAGACTGAAAGTCAGGTACATCAGGTCCATAAACAACAGGTCTTATAGCAGACTGAAAGTCAGGTACATCAGGTCCATAAACAACAGGTCTTATAGCAGACTGAAAGTCAGGTACATCAGGTCCATAAACAACAGATCTTATAGCAGACTGAAAGTCAGGTACATCAGGTCCATAAACAACAGGTCTTATAGCAGACTGAAAGTCAGGTACATCAGGTCCATAAACAACAGGTCTTATAGCAGACTGAAAGTCAGGTACATCAGGTCCATAAACAACAGATCTTATAGCAGACTGAAAGTCAGGTACATCAGGTCCATAAACAACAGTTCTTATAGCAGACTGAAAGTCAGGTACATCAGGTCCATAAACAACAGATCTTATAGCAGACTGAAAGTCAGGTACATCAGGTCCATAAACAACAGGTCTTATAGCAGACTGAAAGTCAGGTACATCAGGTCCATAAACAACAGGTCTTATAGCAGACTGAAAGTCAGGTACATCAGGTCCATAAACAACAGGTCTTATAGCAGACTGAAAGTCAGGTACATCAGGTCCATAAACAACAGGTCTTATAGCAGACTGAAAGTCAGGTACATCAGGTCCATAAACAACAGTTCTTATAGCAGACTGAAAGTCAGGTACATCAGGTCCATAAACAACAGGTCTTATAGCAGACTGAAAGTCAGGTACATCAGGTCCATAAACAACAGATCTTATAGCAGACTGAAAGTCAGGTACATCAGGTCCATAAACAACAGGTCTTATAGCAGACTGAAAGTCAGGTACATCAGGTCCATAAACAACAGGTCTTATAGCAGACTGAAAGTCAGGTACATCAGGTCCATAAACAACAGGTCTTATAGCAGACTGAAAGTCAGGTACATCAGGTCCATAAACAACAGGTCTTATAGCAGACTGAAAGTCAGGTACATCAGGTCCATAAACAACAGATCTTATAGCAGACTGAAAGTCAGGTACATCAGGTCCATAAACAACAGTTCTTATAGCAGACTGAAAGTCAGGTACATCAGGTCCATAAACAACAGGTCTTATAGCAGACTGAAAGTCAGGTACATCAGGTCCATAAAAACAACAGATCTTATAGCAGACTGAAAGTCAGGTACATCAGGTCCATAAACAACAGGTCTTATAGCAGACTGAAAGTCAGGTACATCAGGTCCATAAACAACAGATCTTATAGCAGACTGAAAGTCAGGTACATCAGGTCCATAAACAACAGATCTTATAGCAGACTGAAAGTCAGGTACATCAGGTCCATAAACAACAGGTCTTATAGCAGACTGAAAGTCAGGTACAACAGGTCCATAAACAACAGGTCTTATAGCAGACTGAAAGTCAGGTACATCAGGTCCATAAACAACAGATCTTATAGCAGACTGAAAGTCAGGTACATCAGGTCCATAAACAACAGGTCTTATAGCAGACTGAAAGTCAGGTACATCAGGTCCATAAACAACAGATCTTATAGCAGACTGAAAGTCAGGTACAACAGGTCCATAAACAACAGATCTTATAGCAGACTGAAAGTCAGGTACATCAGGTCCATAAACAACAGATCTTATAGCAGACTGAAAGTCAGGTACATCAGGTCCATAAACAACAGTCTTATAGCAGACTGAAAGTCAGGTACATCAGGTCCATAAACAACAGATCTTATAGCAGACTGAAAGTCAGGTACATCAGGTCCATAAACAACAGATCTTATAGCAGACTGAAAGTCAGGTACATCAGGTCCATAAACAACAGATCTTATAGCAGACTGAAAGTCAGGTACATCAGGTCCATAAACAACAGGTCTTATAGCAGACTGAAAGTCAGGTACAACAGGTCCATAAACAACAGGTCTTATAGCAGACTGAAAGTCAAGTCAGGTATAAACAACAGATCTTATAGCAGACTGAAAGTCAGGTCCATAAACAACAGGTCTTATAGCAGACTGAAAGTCAGGTACATCAGGTCCATAAACAACAGATCTTATAGCAGACTGAAAGTCAGGTACATCAGGTCCATAAACAACAGGTCTTATAGCAGACTGAAAGTCAGGTACATCAGGTCCATAAACAACAGATCTTATAGCAGACTGAAAGTCAGGTACATCAGGTCCATAAACAACAGATCTTATAGCAGACTGAAAGTCAGGTACATCAGGTCCATAAACAACAGGTCTTATAGCAGACTGAAAGTCAGGTACATCAGGTCCATAAACAACAGTTCTTATAGCAGACTGAAAGTCAGGTACATCAGGTCCATAAACAACAGGTCTTATAGCAGACTGAAAGTCAGGTACATCAGGTCCATAAACAACAGGTCTTATAGCAGACTGAAAGTCAGGTACAACAGGTCCATAAACAACAGTTCTTATAGCAGACTGAAAGTCAGGTACATCAGGTCCATAAACAACAGGTCTTATAGCAGACTGAAAGTCAGGTACATCAGGTCCATAAACAACAGTTCTTATAGCAGACTGAAAGTCAGGTACATCAGGTCCATAAACAACAGATCTTATAGCAGACTGAAAGTCAGGTACATCAGGTCCATAAACAACAGTTTTATAGCAGACTGAAAGTCAGGTACATCAGGTCCATAAACAACAGGTCTTATAGCAGACTGAAAGTCAGGTACATCAGGTCCATAAACAACAGGTCTTATAGCAGACTGAAAGTCAGGTACATCAGGTCCATAAACAACAGTTCTTATAGCAGACTGAAAGTCAGGTACATCAGGTCCATAAACAACAGGTCTTATAGCAGACTGAAAGTCAGGTACATCAGGTCCATAAACAACAGGTCTTATAGCAGACTGAAAGTCAGGTACATCAGGTCCATAAACAACAGATCTTATAGCAGACTGAAAGTCAGGTACATCAGGTCCATAAACAACAGTTCTTATAGCAGACTGAAAGTCAGGTACATCAGGTCCATAAACAACAGGTCTTATAGCAGACTGAAAGTCAGGTACATCAGGTCCATAAACAACAGTTCTTATAGCAGACTGAAAGTCAGGTACATCAGGTCCATAAACAACAGATCTTATAGCAGACTGAAAGTCAGGTACATCAGGTCCATAAACAACAGGTCTTATAGCAGACTGAAAGTCAGGTACATCAGGTCCATAAACAACAGATCTTATAGCAGACTGAAAGTCAGGTACATCAGGTCCATAAACAACAGTTCTTATAGCAGACTGAAAGTCAGGTACATCAGGTCCATAAACAACAGGTCTTATAGCAGACTGAAAGTCAGGTACATCAGGTCCATAAACAACAGATCTTAAAGCAGACTGAAAGTCAGGTACATCAGGTCCATAAACAACAGTCTTATAGCAGACTGAAAGTCAGGTACATCAGGTCCATAAACAACAGTTCTTATAGCAGACTGAAAGTCAGGTACATCAGGTCCATAAACAGTAGGTCTTATAGCAGACTGAAAGTCAGGTACATCAGGTCCATAAACAACAGATCTTATAGCAGACTGAAAGTCAGGTACATCAGGTCCATAAACAACAGGTCTTATAGCAGACTGAAAGTCAGGTACATCAGGTCCATAAACAACAGGTCTTATAGCAGACTGAAAGTCAGGTACATCAGGTCCATAAACAACAGTCTTATAGCAGACTGAAAGTCAGGTACAACAGGTCCATAAACAACAGGTCTTATAGCAGACTGAAAGTCAGGTACATCAGGTCCATAAACAACAGATCTTATAGCAGACTGAAAGTCAGGTACATCAGGTCCATAAACAACAGGTCTTATAGCAGACTGAAAGTCAGGTACATCAGGTCCATAAACAACAGGTCTTATAGCAGACTGAAAGTCAGGTACATCAGGTCCATAAACAACAGGTCTTATAGCAGACTGAAAGTCAGGTACATCAGGTCCATAAACAACAGATCTTATAGCAGACTGAAAGTCAGGTACATCAGGTCCATAAACAACAGGTCTTATAGCAGACTGAAAGTCAGGTACAACAGGTCCATAAACAACAGGTCTTATAGCAGACTGAAAGTCAGGTACAACAGGTCCATAAACAACAGGTCTTATAGCAGACTGAAAGTCAGGTACATCAGGTCCATAAACAACAGGTCTTATAGCAGACTGAAAGTCAGGTACATCAGGTCCATAAACAACAGTTCTTATAGCAGACTGAAAGTCAGGTACATCAGGTCCATAAACAACAGTTCTTATAGCAGACTGAAAGTCAGGTACATCAGGTCCATAAACAACAGGTCTTATAGCAGACTGAAAGTCAGGTACATCAGGTCCATAAACAACAGATCTTATAGCAGACTGAAAGTCAGGTACATCAGGTCCATAAACAACAGATCTTATAGCAGACTGAAAGTCAGGTACATCAGGTCCATAAACAACAGATCTTATAGCAGACTGAAAGTCAGGTACATCAGGTCCATAAACAACAGATCTTATAGCAGACTGAAAGTCAGGTACATCAGGTCCATAAACAACAGGTCTTATAGCAGACTGAAAGTCAGGTACATCAGGTCCATAAACAACAGGTCTTATAGCAGACTGAAAGTCAGGTACATCAGGTCCATAAACAACAGAATCTTATAGCAGACTGAAAGTCAGGTACATCAGGTCCATAAACAACAGATCTTATAGCAGACTGAAAGTCAGGTACATCAGGTCCATAAACAACAGATCTTATAGCAGACTGAAAGTCAGGTACATCAGGTCCATAAACAACAAAAGGTCTTATAGCAGACTGAAAGTCAGGTACATCAGGTCCATAAACAACAGGTCTTATAGCAGACTGAAAGTCAGGTACATCAGGTCCATAAACAACAGGTCTTATAGCAGACTGAAAGTCAGGTACATCAGGTCCATAAACAACAGTCTTATAGCAGACTGAAAGTCAGGTACATCAGGTCCATAAACAACAGGTCTTATAGCAGACTGAAAGTCAGGTACATCAGGTCCATAAACAACAGTCTTATAGCAGACTGAAAGTCAGGTACATCAGGTCCATAAACAACAGTCTTATAGCAGACTGAAAGTCAGGTACATCAGGTCCATAAACAACAGATCTTATAGCAGACTGAAAGTCAGGTACATCAGGTCCATAAACAACAGATCTTATAGCAGACTGAAAGTCAGGTACATCAGGTTCATAAACAACAAGTTCTTATAGCAGACTGAAAGTCAGGTACATCAGGTCCATTAACAACAGGTCTTATAGCAGACTGAAAACCAGTTACAGGTCCATAAAACAATAGTTTTATACAGCAGACCAACAATTTTATGCGAGACTGAAAGTCAGGTACATCAGGTCCATAAACAACAGTTCTTACAGCAGACTGAAAGTCAGGTACATCAGGTCCATAAACAACAGTCTTATAGCAGACTGAAAGTCAGGTACATCAGGTCCATAAACAAAGTCTTATAGCAGACTGAAAGTCAGGGTACATCAGGTCCATAAACAACAGATCTTATAGCAGACTGAAAGTCAGGTACAACAGGTC